>NC_073252.2:174954469-175257500 GCF_029289425.2 Pan paniscus | reverse complement strand
CACATATGCCTCCAGCAGGTTGGAACATCAGCCACAGTAAATAAATAGGGCGATGAGGGCTGGGAGGGTGAAGATGGGTAAAAGGAGTCCAGAAACCTGCAGGGCAAAACCAAAAAGACTGAAAATAGTCTAAGATAAAGAGGGAGTCGAGAAGAGAACGCATAGACAAGTTTCAGAAATTGAAGGTCTTTGTGAGAAGGCAATGGGAAGTTAGAAACTCAGGGAGCATTGTGGGAGGACTGGTAGACACTGAGTGGAGAATCAGAAAAGGACAAAGCTGTTAGAGATCTCTCCAGAGCCTGAGCAATGCCACATGTTGTTTATGTTCAAGGGGTAGTCATTCTGGTCTGACAATGTGAATTTATTTATTTATTTATTTTTATTTTTATTTTATTTTTTTGAGGCAGAGTCTCGCCCTGTCACCCAGGCTTTGAGAGCAATGGCGTGATCTCGGCTCACTGCAAGCTCTGCCTCCTGGGTTCACGTCATTCTCCTGCCTCAGCCTCCCGAGTAGCTGGGACTACAGACGCCCGCCACCATGCCCGGCTAATTTTTTGTATTTTTTTAGTAGAGACGGGGTTTCACCATGTTAGCCAGGGTCGTCTCTATCTCCTGACCTCGTGATCCACCCGCCTTGGCCTCCCAAAGTGCTGGGATTATAGGCGTGAGCCGCCGCACCCAGCCAACAATGTGAATTTAAAACAAAAATCTATAAAGTCTGGGAAACTGAACAACAGGGAAAAGACTGAAAATCATGAAAATTGCTGCTGAAATAACTAAAGATACAGAAGAAGTGTAGATTGTACTCCAAGTGATGTAATTATGAGGTAAAGTAGAAACTGGTGAATTCATTCCGCTGAAGACTGAATTTGGGGCTTGTTGAAAAAGAATATTATCTAAATCAAAACCAAAATGAGATACCATTTCACTCCGTTAGAATGGCTATTTTTTAAAAGTCAAAAAATAACAGATGCTGGCGAGGTTACAGAGAAAAGGGAATGCTTATCCACTGCTGGTGGGAGTGTAAATTAGTTCAACCATGTGGAAAGCAGAGTTGTGGTTCCTCAAATAACTAAAAACAGAACTATCGGCTGGGCACAGTGGCTCACGCCTCGCAATCCCAGCACTTTGGGAGGCCGAGGCGGGTGGATCACAAGGTCAAGAGATCGAGACCATCCTGGCCAACATGGTGAAACCCTGTCTCTACTAAAAATACAAAAATTAGCTGGGCATGGTGGTGCGTGCCTGTAGTCCCAGCTACTCAGGAGGCTGAGGCAGGAGAACCGCTTGAACCCGGGAGGCAGAGGTTGCAGTGAGCCGAGATTGCACCACTGCACTCCAGCCTGACAACAGAGTGAGACTCTGTCAAAAAACAAAACAAACAAACAAACAAAAACCGCCATCCAACCCAGCAATCCCATTACTAGGTATCTACCCAAGGAAATACAATTCTTTCCACCATAAGACACATGCATGTGTTATGTTCACTGTGGCACTATTCACAACAGCAGAGACATGAAATCAAACTAAATGCCCATCAATGGTAGACTGGATAAAGAAAATGTGGTACATATACACCAGGGAATACTATGCAGCCATTAAAAAAGAATGAGATCATGTCCTTTGCAGGAACATGGATGGAGCTGGAGGCCAGTATCCTTAGCAAACTAAGTACAGAAAACCAAATATTTTGCATGTTCTCTCACTTGTAAGTGGGAGCTAAATGATGAGGACAGATGGACACATAGATGGGAACAACAGACACTGGGGCCTACCTAGGCGTGGAGCATGGAAGGAGGGAGACGATCAGGAAAAATAACTAATGGGTACTAGGCTTAACACATGCGTGACAAAATAATCCGTACAATAAGCCTCTGTGACACAAGTTTATCTATATAACAAACCTGCACATGGACCCCTGAACATAAAATAAAATTTTTAAAAAGAGCATTCTCACACATAAGTTTTATGTAAGTTGCATTTTAAAGCAATCAACTCCAAGGTTAGAGATTTTTGCAAAGGCAGTCAAATGACATCAAGCCAGGGATGTTCAGTAAGCAGTGCAGCCCTTTCACTCATGAGAGATACTCTCAGATTTAGTGGTGGTTTTCAGTTCACTCAGGAGGAAGACATGCTGGAAATGAAAGCCAGGGCTGGAGCTCTCTGCATGTTTTATTCCCCAGACTTGTCATAATTACCTCTTACGGTTATGAAACAACATTGATAAACCAAATTACCCAAATCATAACTTCCAGGGCGTAAGTACAGTTTCCTGTATGCTTCCAATGCTATATTACTGCATTACCCAAAGGTTATGTAATAATGAGTAGGCATCCTGCATGCACAGCCACATTGTAATTACATTTGGATGACCATCATGTAAGAATGGACCATCATGTATCTTCTGCTCCACATGGCCTGGGGGAACTAAGCTCAGCGGGCCTAGGTGAGGTCTATCACCACAGGCTTAAGGAAACAAATAGATCTGGAGGGAGATCCTGGGGTCATATGAGCTGTGATGAAATTTGATCCCAGCAATAAAGAATTCTAATAGACCTCTGGTCAAAGAATTTAAGGGAGTCATTAGCTCCTGAGCTCTGTTAGATTACAAACTATTTTTATAGTGCCATAAGTAAGTAGAGAGCTATCATAAGTAATGTAGACAAGATTTGTAAAATGAGTCTTACATGTCCATGTATTTATTATTCATTACTGTTACATTTGAAGCATGGTGCCCTATCTCCAACTCCACCCTGGTTCATCATTTTTTATCGGTATTTTTAAAAGGAGAGAAATTCTATGATCTTATGAAATCGGACCAGTTTAAAAAATTACCTGAACAAAAGTCAAAATGCAAAAAGCAAAACAAAAAGCTAGAGGCTAAGATAATGAATGTAACAGAACAGAGTATTTGGTTGGGATAGAAACGACTCGTCAGCACTAAATGCATCATTTATGGTTTCTAACAGGCGACAGCCCCTTCTAAAGTTTCCCTTCCACAGTCCTGGCTGCAGGTGCGCTGTATATGGTACAATGTACCAGCTTGCCCCAGAGGATTTAAAAGTGGGCATCTGATCTGAAGACCCCATTTACAGATTGTTCAATGAGTTATAGAGGGTACAAGAAAAATAACAAATTTTAGCCCCTTCTTGGGTATTTGAGCTGGAATGTACAAAAATCGTATAATTTTCAAGAGCTAAAATTGAAGGAATGCTAGAGGAGTGGCAAAAGGAGAAATTGTGTTTTTTTAAAAGATGAAACTGTAAAATAGAAAAAAGATTAACAGTGTGAAAGAAAAGCACACTGAGAACTAAAGGCAGTGGCGTAAGGGTAATATCACCGGAAAATGGAGCTCTCTTCCTACTTTGTATGGGTCACAAAGCAAGAACACCCAACTGGACCAAAGGGCAAACATTTCTGGCCAGAGATGGAGGAGTAAGCGCATGCTCTAAAGACCCCTTCTCCCCAGGTAATAGAAAACATGAGGTTTTTAAGGACTGAGTCTGGGGGTTGGAGAGGAATGTTAGCATGTGTAAGGTGGGACTCCACATGTTCAGGCTTCATTCATAAACATGCATCTTCACACAGCCCATATACATAAGATGGTGGAGATTCTCTCCTTGGGGTGGGAATTTTAGCACTATAATGATATAGTCATGAACTAAAGGCAACTAGGGATCCTGTTCCAGTTTGGGCTGGTTTTGGGGTCTGATCCCCCTCTAATACCTGGTCAGGGGTCACAAAGCTCTGGTGCCATCCCAGTCCACCTGATTTTTTTTAGCTGTGCCTATAAGTAAGGCACTAAAGAAAGAGTAAGAAAAAGAATTTTCTCAGCTATTTCATCAGGTGAAAGTGCCCTGGTAAAAGTAAATGAGTAATGGGCTGAAGTAGAGAAGAGATCTTTGATTTGCAGCATTGACAACTGATAATTTCTGTGGAGTAAATGCTTCCAGCCTGACCAAATTAAAGCATCCAATGTGAAGTCACTGAATGCTCAGTTCAGAAGAAATGCTACAGCTGCCTCCACCACGCCACTGAAAAGGGGATGTCCAAGAATTCCTGCTGCTGAGCTCCCTGGACTTGCTTGGATCTGTTTCCAGTCTCCATGAGGCTTGATTTTACCATAGTTACTATTTTCAGATTGCAGTAAACTTGCCATTAATTAGTAAGGATAACAGAAACTTAACCTAAGTGCATTTATATTCACAGTACTTTTTAAAACTCAATTTAGGCCAGGCATGGTGGCTCACGCCTGTAATCCCAGCACTTTGGGAGGCCGAGGCGGGTGGATCACGAGGTCAGGAGATCAAGACCATCCTGGCTAACATGGTGAAACCCAGTCTCTACTAAAAATACAAAAAAATTACCCAGGCGTGGTGGTGGGTGCCTGTAGTCCCAGCTACTTGGGAGGCTGAGGCAGGAGAATGGCGTGAACCCAGGAAGCGGAGGTTGCAGTGAGCCGACATCGCACCACTGCACTCCAGCCTGGGCAACAGAGTGAGACTCTGCCTCAAAAAAAAAAAAAAAAAAAAAAAAAAAACTCAATTTAAAAAAATGCAAGTGTGAAATGCAAAAGAGATTTTTCAGTAGCACAGGCTAAAAATGCTATAGATAAGAGAAAGCTGTGGTGAGTTCTCCATCTTTGTTTAAGCATAACCTGTGAGAACTCCATTTCCAACTTCCTTTGCTTATCTTTTCACAGCATTAATGGATACAATGATGGCAACAAAAGTTGTCTTTGGCCCTACTCCTGCTCTAAAGGCATTGCAGTAACGAAACTCTTGCTGTTTACTCCCTTCCATGAAGAATTGGGACTTGGATCCTTTGATTCTATTTAGGGCCCTGCTCCATTCTCTGCGCAGCTTCTTGTGTTCATTTCCACTGTAATCCAGTGGTTTTCAAAGTGTCATCCCCAGACCACGAACAGCAGCAGTGTCACCTGGTAACTTTCTGAACTAGAGATTCCCTACTGCGGACCTACTGAGTCAAAGCTCTGGGGGTGGAGTCCAATCATTTTGTTTGTTTGTTTCAGACAGAATTTCACTCTTGTTGCCCAGGCTGGAGTGCAATGGTGCGATCTTGGCTCACCACAACCTCTGTCTGCCTCTCGGGTTCAAGCAATTCTCCTGCCTCAGCCTCCCAAGTAGCTGGGATGACAGGCATGCACCACCATGCCGGGCTAATTTTGTACGTTTAGTAGAGGCGGGGTTTCTCCATGTTAGTCAGGCTAGTCTCAAACTCCCGACCTCAGGTGATCTGCCCGCCTCGGCCTCCCAAAGTGCTGGGATTACAGGCATGAGCCACCGCTCCCAGGCATACTTTTTGTTTCAATGAGTCCTCCAGGAGATTCAAATGTGTGCTGAAGTCTGAGGACCACTTCTCTAATACTTTGTGGCCTTAAATATCCAACTCTAGCATTATTCTTCCCTAGGGTGGTGCGCACAGAATCAAAGATAAATTTCTTCCCATTTCAGATGACCTGACAGTTAACTCAGAATGTCAGTGGCAGGTGTCACTTCAATTTTCTACATAATAACAGAGATGGAGGGGATCATGGCAGACAGGAGGCAGGACTAGATTGCAGCTCCAGACAGAGCAGCATCGGGAGGCTTGCATTGTGAATTTTAGCTCCAGATCAACTGCAAGAACAAACCAGCAATCCCGAGAGGACCCAGAGACCCTATGAAGGAAGCAGACTGCTCCTGCAGGACCCCAGAGACACCCCAAATACTGTGAGTGCCCCAACTGTGGAAGTGGGAAAGGGAGACCCTTCTCTCCCGAACACACACCCTCACTGGAGAAGCTGAAGGTCTGTTTGAGGGAGAAGTTTCCGACTTGACCTGGAGCTGAGTCAAGTTAGAGAGCCAAGTGAACTACAGGGGTAGAGGAAGCAGCAGAAACGCCCTGGAAGCTTGCTGGGTCCCCGAGCAGCCCATGCCTGCCTGGCACCACAGGGAACCATCGTGAGTGTGGCCAGAGGTGCAGGGGGTAAAGCTCCACAGGGAGAAAGAATTCTCTAGCCCAACTTTGTAACAATTTGAATGAGGCGAGAAGCCTCCTGGCCAGAGGTCCACAGAGGTTGTGAATCCAGCAGGCCGACTTCACGGTGCAGGGGCAGAAGGGGAACGACTAAAGCCCTTTTCTTTGGCAGCGGGGAGGCGGATAGCCTCAGGTAAATTTTCAGGCCCCTCTTGCCCTCCTCTTGGAAAGACTCTGAGCTGTTGGGGGAGCACAGTGGGAGTGAGACCGGCCTTTCAGTTTGCGTGGGAGCTGGGAGAGGCATATGACTGCCGGCTTTTCCCCACTTCCCTGATAACCTGCATGACTCAGCAGAGGCAACCCTAATCCTCCTAGGTACACAACTCCAGTGACCTGGGACTCTCACCTCCATCCCCCACAGCAGCTGAAGCAAGACCTGCCCAAAGAGAGTCTGAGCTCAGGCATGCCTAGCCCCGCCCCGATCTGATGGTCCTTCTCTACCCACCGTGGTAGCTGAAGACAAAGGGTATATAATCTTGGGAGTTCTAGGGCCCTGCCAGTCCTCCACACTACTACAGCTGATGTTTTCCGGAAAGCGCCACCTCCTGGCAGCAGCATTAAACCACCAAAGCTAAGACCCCTCACGGAGTCTATTGGGCCCCTCTGCCACCACCACTGGAACAAGCGCCTATATCCACAGCTGAGAGACCCCATACACGGTTCCCATCATAGGACTCCTCTGTGCAGACAACCCCCAGTACCAGCTCGGAGCCTGGTAGACTCGCTAGGTGGCTAGACCCAGAAGAAAGAAAACAATCACTGCAGTTCAGCTCACAGGAAGCCACATCCATAGGAAAAGCGGGAGAGCACTACATCAAAGGAACACCCCGTGGAACAAAAGAACCTGAACAACAGCCTTCAGCCCTAGACCTTCCCTCTGACAGAGCCTACCCAAATGAGAAGGAACCAGAAAACCAACCCTGAAGGCTCTTCAACACCCCCCAAAAATCATACTAGTTCACCAGCAATAGACCCAAACCAAGAAGAAATCCCTGATTTACCTGAAAAAGAATTCAAGAGGTTAGTTATTAAGCTAATCAGGGAGGGACCAGAGAAAGGCAAAGCCCAGGCCCGGCATGGTGGCTCATGCCTGTAATCTCAGCACTTTAGGAGGCTGAGGCAGGCAGATCACCTGAGGTCAGGAGTTTGAGACCAGCCTGGCCAACATGGTGAAACTCTGTCTCTACTAGAAATACAAAAATTAGCTGGGTGTGGTAGTGGGCACCTGTAGCCCCAACTACTCAGGAGGCTGCAGCAGGAGAATCACTTGAACCCAGGAGGTGGAGACTGCAGCGAGCTGAGATCTCGCCACTGCCCTCCAGCCTCGGTGACAGAGCAAGACTCTGTCTCAAAAAAAAAACAATAAAAAATAAATAAATAAAAGCAAAGCTCAATGCAAGAAAATCCAAAATAAAGATACAAGAAGTGAAGGGAGACATAATCACTGAAATAGAGAATTAAAGAAAAAACAATTTAAAAAGTCAGGAAACTTTGGGCACACTTTTAGAAATGTGAAATGCTCTGGAAATTCCCAGCCATAGAACAGAACAAGTAGAAGAAAGAAATTCAGAGCTCAAAGACACGCTCTTTGAATTAACCCAATCCAACAAAGACAAAGAAAAAAGAATAAGAAAATAAGAACAAAGCCTCCAAGAAGTCTGGCATTATGTTAAATGATCAAACCTAAGCATAATCAGTGTTCCTGAGGAAGAAGAGAATTATAAAAGCTTGGAAAACATATTTGGGGGAATAATCAAAGAAAACTCCCCCAGCCTAGCTAGAGACCTAGACATCTAAATACAAGAAACACAAAGGACACCTGGGAAATTCATCACAAAAAGATCTTCACCTAGGCACATTTTCATCAGGTTATTCAAAGTTAAGATGAAGGAAAGATTCTTAGGAGCTGTGAGGCAACAGCACCAGGTAACCTATAAAAGAAAACCTATCAGATTAACAGCAGATTTCTCAGCAGAAACCCTACATGCTAGAAGGGATTGGGGCCCTATCTTAAGCCTCCTCAAACAAAACAATTATCAGCCAAGAATTTCGTATCCAGCAAAACTAAGCATCATATATGAAGGAAAGATGCAGTCATTTTCAGACAAACAAATGCTGAGAGAATTTGCCATTACCAAGTCACCACTACAAGAACTGCTAAAAGGAGCTCTAAATCTTGAAACAAATCCTGGAAACACATCAAAACAGAATCTCTTTAAAGCATAAATCACACAGGACCTATGAAACAAAAATAAAAGCTGAAAAGCAAAAGCAAAAAACAAAAAAACCCGAAGTACACAAGCAACAAAGAGCACAATGAATGCAACGTTACCTCACATTTCAATACTAACATTGAATGTAAATGGCCAAAAGGCTCCACTTAAAAGATACAGAACTGCAGAATGGATAAGAACTCACCAACCATCTGCTGCCTTAAGAAGACTCACCTAACACATAAGGACTCACATAAACTTAAAGTAAAGGGGTGGAGAAATACATTTTATGCAAATGAACACCAAAAGAGAGCAGGGTTAGCTATTCTTAGACAAAACAAACTTTAAAGCAACATCGGTTAAAAGACAGAAAGAGGGACATTATATAATGGTAAAAGGCCTTGTCCAACAGGAAAATATCACAATCCTAAACATATATGCACCTAACACTGGAGCTCCCAAATTTATAAAACAATTACTAATAGACATAAGAAATGAGATAGAGAGCAACACAATAATAGTGGGGGACTTCAATACTCCAGTGACAGCACTAGACAGGTCATCAAGACAGAAAGTCAACAAAGAAACCATGGATTTAAACCTTGGAACAAATGGACTTAATAGATACAGAACATTTCATCCAACAACCACAGAATATGCATTATATTCAACAGCACATGGAACTCTCTCCAAGACAGACCATATAATCAGCCTCAATAAATTAAAGAAAATTGAAATTATATCAAGCACTCTCTCATACCACAGTGGAATAAAACTGGAAATCAACTCTAAAAGGAACCTTGAAAACCATGCAAATACATGGAAATTAAATAACTTGCTCATGAATGAGCATTGGGTAAAAAATGAAATCAAGATGGAAAGTTAAAAATTCTTTGAACTGAATGACAATAATGACACACAACCTATCAAAACCTCTGGGATACAGCAAAGGCAGTTCTAAGATGCCAACAGGAGGTTCATAGCCCTAAACGCCTACTTTAAAAAGTCTGAAAGAGCACAAACAGACAATCTAAGGTCATAGCTCAAGGAACTAGAGAAACAAGAACAAACCAAACCCAAACCCAGCAGAAGAAAGGAAATAACCAAGATCAGAGCAGAACCAAATGAAGTTGAAACAAAAAATACAAAAGATAAATTATACAAAAAGCTAGTTCTTTGCAAAGATAAATAAAATTGATAGACCATTAGCAAGATTAACCAAAAAAGAAGAGAGAAAATCCAAATAACCTCACTAAGAAACAAAACAGGAGATATTACAACTGACACCACTGAAATACAATAGATCATTCAAGGCTACTATGAATACCTTTACACACATAAACTAGAAAACCTAGAAGAAATTGATAAATTCCTGGAAAAATACAACCCTTCTAGCTTAAATCAGGAAAAATTAGATACAGAACAGAACAATAACAAGCAGCAAGATTGAAATGGTAATTTAAAAATTACCAACAACAACAAAAAAACTCCAGAACCAGATGGATTCACAGCAGAATTCAACCAGACATTCAAAGAAGAATTGGTACCAATCCTTTTGACACTATTCCACAAAATAGAGAAACAAGGAATCCTCCCTAACTCATTCCATGAAGCCAGCATCAGCCTAATATCGAAATCAGGAAAAGACACAAACAAAAAAGAAAACTATAGACCAATATCCTTGATGAACACAAATGCTAAAATTTTTAAGAAAATACTAGTTACCCGAATCCAACAGCATATCAAAAAGATAATCCACCATGATGATTAAGTTGGTTTCATACCAGGGAGCAGGGATGGTTTAACATGCTCAAGTCAGTGAATGTGATACACCACATAAACAGAATTAAAGACAAAAATCACATGATAATCTCAACTGATGCAGAAAAAGCATTTGAAAAATCCAGCATCCCTTTATGATTAAAACTCTCAGCAAAATCGGCATACTAGGCACATACCTTAATGTAATAAAAGCCATCTATAACAAACCCACAGCCAACGTAATACTAAATGGGGAAAAGTTGAGAACATTCCCTCTGAGAACTGGGACAAGACAAGGATGCCCACTCTCACCACTCCTCTTCAACACAGTACTGGAAGTCCTAGCCAGAGCAATCAGACAAGAGAAAGAAATAAAGGGCATCCAAATCAGTAAAGAGAAAATCAGACTGTCACTGTTTGATGATGATGTGATTGCTTACCTTGAAAACCCTAAGGACTCCTCCAGAAAGCTCCTAGAACTGATAAAAGAATTGAGCAAAGTTTCCAGGTACAAGATTAATGTACACAAATCGGCAGTTCTTCTATACACCAACAGCGACCAAGCAGTCAATCAAATCAAGAACTCAACCCCTTTCGCAATAGCTGCAAAATAAATAAATAAATAAAATACTTAGGAATACACCTAACCAAGGAGTTGAAAGACCTCTACAAGGAAAACTACAAAACACTACTGAAAGAAATAATAGATGACACAAACAAATGGAAACACATCCCATGCTTATGGATGGGTAGAATCAATATTGTGAAAATGATCATACTGCCATAAGGAATCTACAAATTCAATGCAAACCCCATCAAAATACCACCATCATTCCTCACAGAATTAGAAAAAACAATTCTAAAATTCATAGGGAACCAAAAAAGAGCCTGCATAGCCAAAGCAAGATTAAGCAAAAGAACAAATCTGGAGGCATCACACTACCTGATTTTAAACTGTACTATAAGGCCACAGTCACCAAAACAGCACGGTACTGGCATAAAAATAGGCACATAGACCAATGTAACAGAATAGAGAACACAGAAATAAACCCAAATACTTATGTGTCTGGAATTGGTGGGTTCTTGGTCTCGCTGACTTCAAGAATGAAGCCATGGACCATCGCGGTGAGTGTTACAGTTCTTAAAGATGATGTGTTGTTCCTTCAGATGTTCAGATGTGTCCAGAGTTTCTTCCTTCTGGTGGGTCCGTGGTCGCACTGACTTCAGGAGTGAAGCTGCAGACCTTCACGGTGAGTGTTACAGCTCTTAAAGGTGACACGTCTGGATTGTTCATTCCTTCCAGTGGGTTCATGGTCTCGCTGGCCTCAGGACTGAAGCTGCAGACTTTCACAGTGAGTGTTACAGTTCATAAAGGTGGCACGTCCGGAGTGGTTTGCTCCACCTGTCCGGAGTTGTTCGTCCCTCCCAGTGGGTTCACGGTCTTGCTGGCTTCAGGAGTGAAGCTGCAGACCTTTGTTGTGAGTGTAACAGCTCATAAAGGTGACGCAGACCCAAACAGTGAGCAGCAACAAAATTTATTGCGAAGAGTGAAAGAACAAACATTCCACGGGCATGGAACGTGACCCGAGCAGGTTGCCGCTGCTGGCCCAGGTGGCCTGCTTTTATTCCCCTATCTGGCCCCACCCACATCCTGCTGATTGGTCCATTTTACAGAGAGCTGATTGGTCCATTTTACAGAGAGCTGATTGGTGTGTTTACAAACCTTTAGCTAGACACCGAGTGCTGATTGGTGCATTTATAATCCTTTAGCTAGACACAAAAGTTCTCCAAGTCCCCTACCTGATTAGCTAGACACAGAGCACTGATTGGTGCATTTACAAACCTTTAGCTAGACATAGAGTGCTTATTGGTGCATTTACAAACCTTTAGTTAGAAAAGTTCTCCAGGTCCCCATCCGACCCAGAAGCCCAGCCAGCTTCACCTCTCAATGGCATTCGCAGCAGGACTTTGTGGCACCTAGCCCGGGCACTCTCCAACAGCCCAGAGGGAGCTTGTCCCCCATCAAGCCCAGCAGGCGCCAGCCTGCCATGCCCAGTGCGGGCCCCTGGGAGCCGGCGCCCACCCAGAACCCATGCTGGCCCGTGAGCACTGCGCGCAGCCCCGGCTCCTGCCCACGCCTCTCCCTCTACACCTCCCTGCAAGCAGAGAGAGCCAGCTCCGGCCTCCGCTGGCCCCAGAGAGGGGCCCCCACAGCCCAGCGGCAAGCTGAAGGGCTCCTGAAGCGTGGCCAGAGCAGACGCTGAGACCAAGGAGGCACCGAGAGTGAGCGAGGGCTGCTAGCACGTTGTCACCTCTCACAGCCAACTGATCTTCAAGAAAGCAAACAAAAACATAAAGTAGGGAAAGGACACCCTTTCTAACAAATGGTGCTGGGGTATTTGGCTAGCCACATGTAGGAGAATGAAATTGGATCCTCATCTCTCACCTTATACAAAAATCAATTCAAGATGGAGTAAAGACTTAAACCTAAGACTTGAAACTATAAAAATTCTAGAAGATAACATTGGAAAATCCCTTCCAGACATTGGCATGGGCAAGGATTTCATGACCAAGAACCCAAAAGCAAATGCAATATAAACAAAAGATAAATAGCTGGGACCTAACTAAACTAGCTTTTGCATGGCAAAAGGAACAGTCAGCAGAATAAACAGACAACCCACAGAGTGGGAGAAAATCTTCACAATCTACACATCTGAGAAAGGACTAATATCCAGAATCTGCAATTAACTCAAACAAATCAGTAAGAAAAAAACAAACAATCACATCAAAAAGAGGGCTAAGTACATGAATAGACAATTCTCAAACGAAGATATACAAATGACCAATAAACATATGAGAAAATGCTCAACATCACTAATGATTAGGGAAATATAAATCAAAACCACAATGCAATACCACCTTACTCCTGCAAGAATGGCCATAATCAAAAAACAGTAGATGTTGGCGTGGATGCAGGGAACACTTCTACACTGCTGGTGGGAATGGAAAGTAGTGCAGCCACTATGGAAAATGGTGTGGAGATTCTTAAAGAACTATTAATAGAACTACCCTTTGATCCAGCAATCCCACTACTGGGTATCTACCCAGAGGAAAAGAAGTCATTATTTGAAAAAGATACTTGCATACACATGTTTATAGCAGCACAATTCACAATTGCAAAACCATGGAACCAGCCCAAATGCCCATTAATCAATGAGTGAATAAAGAAACTGTGGCATATAAATATACATATATATCTCCCAATAAATTATGGAAAAATAAAATAAATAAGTTTTTAAAATTCCACATAATAATTGCTATTATTAGCAGTCGTAAAATTCCACTGGCGTGTGCCCTGTTTATAACTACTTAACACACAACCCTACCTTCCCTTCAAGTCTCTTTCCTATCTGGTAGTCTCAGAGGACATCTGGTAGCTTCTGAAAGGAACCCTAACATCTTCTGGTTCTGATTCTCCTTGTTTATGTCCCAAAGACTACTTGGGAGCTTCGCCAGAGCCATAGAACTTCCACATAGCAGGGCCTAGGGGCAGCAGGCTTGCTGGGGAAGGGACTAGAGGATTTTTTTAAGTTACAGTTTAGAAGCAAGTGTACTGCTTTTATGTTGTTTATATGTCACAGATTTAAAAAAAAAAAAAAAGACAAAATGTCCAGAGATGCTTTCCTGCACTTTTACATTAGATTCAAAAAAATGTCAATTTTCTTCATCGTTTTGCAGGTGACTAGAGAATAGGGTTATGAGAGAAAGGACCTTAGAGCTCACTTCTCTGTCCCTAGTCAACCCTTAGTAGACAGAAAATCTAAGAGATTAGCAAGAGGTCACATGAATTTGAGTGAACTATGTAAGGAGAGTTTATAAAACCTAATCAGTGAAGAAATGCCAAAAGCAATAATTGTAATTGACAAGTCTAGTGACATCGTTGAAAGAGGAAAAACTGAGAGACATGACCAACAGCCACTAGGAGACAAAATGTTGTTGACAGTAAAGCTAATGTCCTTGGCCACCACAGGAACAATAAAATGCAGCAATATGTAATTTTCACAGAAGACAAAAGAAAAGAATTGATGGGCCCATCCAACTCCTCATTGAATATTTTCTCTCTGTTTAGAAGAATTGTGTCCGTTTCTTCAAATATGAACCATCCTCAGGAAGAGCAGAGGACAAGACACTGCGGTAAAAAAGTGTAAGTTCTTCAATACAATACCAGGGACAAAATTCCATCTTCATCCTCTTAGGGTCCTGGCTGGGCCCAAGAATTTAACTGACATAAAAGAGATTAACAGGAGAAAAGCAGACAAAGTTACTCAATACAAGTTTTATGTGGCACGAGAGCCTTCATAAGGAAATGAAAACCCAATGAAGCAGTTAGAGTCAGTTACTTAAATACCGAGTTGGATAAACAACAGTGAGTTGTGAAGAAGCAACTAAATTATGTGGGGAGGCGTAAAGGAGAGGAGTTATTTTAACAAAGTCTGTACAGAATTATTTGGGTCTCAATTTTTCATCCATGAAAATAAGAATGTTATTCCTTTTGGTACAGGGAAAGTGTCTTTCACATAGGAATTTCATCTTCCGCTTTTAGGTAGTAGAAAAGAGGTCACAATGATCTTCTTGCACCTGCTGTTTTTTTAAGTGCCTTTAATTCAAAATTGTCAATAATGCCAGAGTGGTACAGGTTTAACTCCTTCAATATCTCGGCCAAATGCAATAATTGTTCTCATTCTTCACAATGTTTTTGAACTGCAGCTTCAGCATTACTTCAACCACAGTAGAATATACTTGCCTTGGTCATGTTTACCCATGTTAGAGGAACTACCGCAAAATAGCACAATAATTTATTTTAAATTTAATTCCAATCAAAACCATTTACACAGAAAACTGATGTGATAATTCCTAAACTTCAAAAACATTTTTAAAACTGAAATGTAACAGATGTTTAATATTGTGTCCGGAATTGGTGGGTTCTTGGTCTCACTGACTTCAAGAATGAAGACGCGGACCCTCGTGGTGAGTGTTACAGCTCTTAAGGTGGCGCGTCTGGCGTTTGTCCCTTCTGACGGTCGGATGTGTTTGGAATTTTTTCCTTCTGGTGGGTTCGTGGTCTCGCTGGCTCAGGAGTAAAGCTGCAGACCTTCGCGGTGAGTGTTACAGCTCTTAAGGCAGCATGTCTGGAGTTGTTCGTTCCTCCCGGTTGGCTCGTGGTCTCGCTGGCTTCACGAATGAAGCTGCAGACCTTCACGGTGAGTGTTACAGCTCATAAAAGCAGCATGGACCCAAAGAGTGAGCAGTAGCAAGATTCATTGCAAAGAGCAAAAGAACAAAGCTTCCACAGTGTGGAAGGAGACCCGAGCAGGTTGCCACTGCTGGCTCGGGCAGCCTGCTTTTATTCTCTTATCGGGCCCCACCCACATCCTGCTGATTGGTAGAGCCCAGTGGTCTGTTTTGACAGGGCACTGATTGGTGCGTTTACAATCCCTGAGCTAGACACAAAGGTTCTCCACCTCCCCACCAGATTAGTTAGATACAGAGTATCCACACAAAGGTTTTCCAAAGCACCACCAGAGTAGCTAGATACAGAGTGTGGACTGGTGCATTCACAAACCCTGAGCTAGTCACAGGGTGCTGATTGGTGTGTTTACAAACCTTGAGCTAGATACAGAGTGCCCATTGGTGTATTTACAATCCCTGAGCTAGACATAAAGATTCTCCACGTCCCCACCAAACTCAGGAGCCCAACTGGCTTCACCCAGTGGATCCCGCACCGGGGCTGCAGGTGGAGCTGCCTGCCAGTCTTGTGCCATGGGCCCGCACTCCTCAGCCCTTGGGTGGTCGATGGGACTGGGCACCGTGGAGCAGGGAGTGGCGCTCATCCGGGAGGCTCGGGCCGCACAGGAGCCCACGGAGAGGGTGGGAGGCTCAGGCATGGCGGGCTGCAGGTCCCGAGCCCTGCCCTGCGGGAAGGCAGCTAAGGCCCAGTGAGAAATCGAGCGCAGCGCCGGTGGGCTGGCACTGCTGGGGGACCCAATACACCCTCCGCAGCCGCTGGCCCGGGTGCTAAGCCCCTCATTGCCCGGGGCCGGCAGGGCCGGCCGGCTGCTCCAAGTGTGGGGCCGCCAAGCCCATGCCCACCCGGAACTCCAGCTGGCCCGCAAGCGCTGCATGCAGCCCCAGTTCCTGCTCGCGCCTCTCCCTCCACACCTCCCTGCAAGCTGAGGGAGTGGGCTCCAGCCTGGGCCAGCCCAGAAAGGGGCTCCCACAGTGCAGTGGTGGGCTGAAGGGCTCCTCAAATGCCGCCGAAGCAGGAGCCCAGGCAGAGGAGGTGCCCAGAGCAAGCGAGGGGCTGTGAGGACTGCCAGCACGCTGTCACCTCTCGATATGGCATTTATATGAATAAAGAAAAGTATGTTATTCAAAAGAATTTAAGGAGACAAAATATCATTAACCCAGTTGAAATTTAGCCAGATTAATATAGTTTGTCCTAGTGAACCTTATAGCAGTGTCTCCTTTGTGCTGACATCAAGGACTTTTTAAAAACTAAATCTTAAAAAGGCAATTCAACAGCGAAACTTCTACTCAGTGAATATCCAAGAGAACTAATTTCAGCTTTTATTAGCTTGCAGTATAACATAAAGCAAGTCTAGTCCAGCATTCTGTGTCTATTTGGTGAAGCAGCTACAGTATGGATTTTAATAAAGCTTCTCAACTCAAAACTGTACTTTGCATTTTAAGGATAGTATCAAACTGTGCTCCCTTCATACCTTTGCTCCCAAGAGGAAACATATCATACACACAAGGGAATGGACAGAAGCCTTCTTTTACTGACTTATGATAATTTCCGGAGCAATGGTCAGCGTGAGATCATGGACTGGCAACATCTCAGAAATAAGAAAATACAGCCCTCTTCATATTTGCCAATATTTATGTTTAAATATGCTATAGTCTTTGCCATGATATGTACATATTTTAAAATGTCAAATTCTAGGCATAATGAAAAGGTATTAGTAAAAAAATTTTTTAACTCACAAGTTAATATTTACTTTTAAAATTGCAATGAAGTCCATTTTTGTGCTATGGAAGATTTTGCCCTTGAGTAAATACATCGCATATTCATACCAGAAACCATAAAATACAAACACTTTTAGAATAAAGTTGTATTTTCTAGCTGATTACAAAAACTATCTTTTCTTAAATTGTGGTATAATGGCATGTACCTCAGGGTAAGAGATTTTTTTTTTTTTTCAACACCAGAAGGGGAAGAAAGTAAGTTGATACACAGTTCGGTGGCTGTCTTTCCTGTCTAAAAGCTCAGAGAAACAAAGGTAACATTGTCATTGTTTTATGATTTTAACTCTGCTGGGAAACTTCTCTAGTAAGTTTCAACTGCAGGGGATGCATTTGATGAAAATCTTAAAAGCAGTTGAGTGGTATAAACTGTTGACTTTTATCCTTCCCTATCATGAGTTGCTTATTCTTTGAAGGATCTTTACCTGGGAAGCTTTCAACTGCCATTGTCATGTGAAGCCTCCTGTATCCGGAGATAAAACAAAATTAACTTTTCAAGGACATGGTGGTCTGGCAAAAGAAAAGTTATTTAGGAACTAAACATAAGTTCAAAAATCTAATCAGTACCCCACTGAATTTAAGTTTTGTGAGCAACCTATTTCCTCCCTTGTATCTATAGAGATTGTACATGAAGCTGTACAAAAAAAAAAAAAAAATCCTGAAAAATAGATCATCTGTATCATTTCTTCCTTGGGTTAGTCTTACATACATTTTCATATGAATTATTATATAATTCAATGAGTTTTGAAGCCAGTTTTGGCTAACACAAAGTTTCTAAAAATTTCTTAAGTATTTTATGCTCTGCAAATAATAGTATAACTACTGTTTTCATCCCAATGAGCTTAAATTTCCTCTAGCAAGAAAGGATTTTCTCTTTTCAAAAAAATTTCAAGACTAGCATTATTACTCAGCACTCACATATAGAGTAAAATAAACTGAAAATTAACCTCTTCAATCTACAGTTTGAGGTTGTTAGTGACAGGTAATAATTGAACACTGGCTACTTCGTACAATGGTGATAATAACAGAGACTGAGGAAATGTGGGTTTTTGTACTGCTAAAGGCAGATGTAGCTACTCATCTCTGAAAAAGAACACTGATCATAATGAAAAATTTCAGTTTAAAATGTAGAGGAAAAAGTAAGCCAAGCCTTTTGTGCTATTTTTTTAGATGTATTTAACCTGCATTTCTAAAACGTCTACTCTGTAAAATACGTTCTAATTACATTCATCTTGTACTCCATTTCCATTTCATTTCATTCTGTCCTTAAAAGTTCACTAGTACATTTTTTAAAATTGTATTAACCCTTTAACTTACTAATACTATGCCTTAATGGACTGTTTGTGGAATTGTAGCCATTGTCATTGTAGCAGTGTCAATATTAGCCTAGAGGAAATTAAAATTATTCATTCCAGAGCCTTAATTTGGTACCATTATATTATATTATATTTGATTGATATAAGCACTTCATGGGCAACCATGTCTGAGACCAGTTGCCATATGCTTCTTCTCTTTTCACAAGCATTTCTGAATGAGAAGGTGAATATTTCAGAGCCGCAGTAAATTCGATTGTGAATGTCAGGAGATTATGAATGTCAGTAACTGAAAAAGAATCAAGGAAGTCTAGTCCTCACTATAAAGCCAATGTGTTGAACAGATACAGACTTTAGAGAACTTAAACAACGCATTTATTTTTATGAAGAGATTAAAGAGCTCTAGTTATTTGTTTTGTTGAGGGTATGATAGGATAGTGCTAGAAACCAGGCTTTGTGGTCCCCGTTCAGTACATCTTTCATTCTGCCATCAATGTTTCCAAACAGGAATAGATCTTCAGTATGGAATAATTTACATAAATGCTTTACAAAAAAGAATGATGGTAGAGATTAGTCAATTTTTTCATTGAAAGCAGTTTTTCATTATCCTATTAGCTAACTGCTTTTCACATTATGACAGTCACCAATTCCAATTGTTAAAAAAAAATTGTATTCAAGTAAACTCAACTTCCATATGAATTAAAACATTCAATTCATTGGCGTGAACCCAGGAGGTGGAGCTTGCAATGAGCCGAGATCCCGCCACTGCACTCCGGCCTGGGCGACAGAGCGAGACTCCATCTCAAAAAAAAAAAAAATTCAATTCATTATTTTTATTCGATTTTTCTCCTTTTTTCCCTTCTTCCTTTTTCTCCATTTCTCCCTCTTTTTAATTAAGATTATGAATATTTTCTACTTTAGCAGCTTTCTCTATCAATATCAAATAAGATGATATGAACAACCAAATAAAGAGATATGTAGTCCTCCTTTATCCGCAGTTTTACTTTCTGCTGTTTCAGTTACCCACGGTCAACCTCGGTCTGAAAATATTAAGTGGAAAATTTCAGAAATAAACAATTCATAAATGTTAAATTAGATGCCATTCTGAGTAGTGTGATGAAATCTCACACCATCCTGTGGCATCCTTCCTGGGATGTGAATCCTCCTTTTGTCCAGCTACCCACCCATTAGTCACTTAGCAGCTGTATCAGATGGAAAAAATGGTATGACACAGAGAGAGTTTGGTGCTCTCCATGGTTTCAGGCAATCACTGGGGGTCTTGGAATGTACCTCCCACAGATAAGGGGATACTACTGTAGAGACTTTGGTGGACATGACTCCATAAACATATATTCTCCTTTGTCATTGTACTCACATTTTCACCTCAGATGTTTATATCTGTGTTTAATATGGGAACTTAAAAGCCACTGCATGATCAGGAATGTGCACATTATAAACATTATAATCCTGCTCTTTTGTCTCCTACACTACATATAGTTTCAAATTCAGGAAATATTCTGTAACAACCTCCCTGTTACCGTCCTTAAAATGTTAAAGATATATTTAGCGCCATCCTTTTCCTCATCTCCCAGAATTAATTGATCATAAAGCCATTCTGATTTTTCTCATGAATAATTTTCATATTTATTCCCTCTTTTCCATCTGTCCCTACTATTCCTACCCTTTCTATCTCTCACCTGAATGATGGCAATATACTTCTAATTGGCCTTTCTGCCTCAAAGCACCACCTCAATACTACTGTCAAGATGAACTGTCTATATCAAAAACTGCTGAAAAGCCTTCAATGGCACTTACGAATGTGTGCAAGTTCTTTACTCTCTTATACAGAGTTCCTTGGGATTCTACCTTTCCAGTACCTACCTTTTCAGTATCCCTTCCCTTAATCCACCATCATGAGTTCACTTCAGAAATTCTGAACTGCATATCCATCGCTGAACATTGCTTGTGTTATTCTGTCCTGCTGAACATTGCCTGGTTAATTTCAAAACATTTTCACAACTTGGTTCTGACATCACTTTCTCCAAGAAGCCTTACTGACTTCCCATTTTGGAGCTAGGTACCCTATCTTCTGAACTTTTAGAAAACTCTGAGCATTACTCTAATAACATCAAACCACTGTATTTGAATCATCTATTTATACAACTATTTCTCTTAGAAATTTGCAAGCTCCTCTCACAGAAAGGGTCTCCTTAAATATGGTACAGGTGGTTACCTATTCAAAATGGGTTTAATTCTTCCATCAATTAATTAATTAATGAGATATTCCCCAAAAAACTATAATGAAGATTTTTGAGAAGAGAGATCATATTCAGACAGGAAAATAGCAAGAAAGAATTCACAATGGCAGTAGCACTTGATATGAACATCGGAAAATGTGTGAAATCCAATAAGCAGTGTTCCATGAAAGGACATGTCGGAAAAAGATGTCAAAACACAGAAGTGAGAGACTTGTCAGAAAACATGATGTAATCCAGCTAAGCAAAAATGAAACGTAGTTGGTGTAAAATAACAGTGAAGGGTAAGATGATAATAAGAGGATGAAGGGCTTTTATTGGCAAACTAAAGATATTGATCTACATTCAATAAAAATAATAGCTATCACTTATTGAACACTTATTTTGTGCTTGATACTATTCTAACCACTTTAATTGTTCTCACAATTAATCCACAGAATTAATCCATGAGACAGGTACTATAATCTGTTTTACAGATAAGGAAACTAAGGCATTTAAATCTTAAGACACTTATCTAAGATCTTACAACTAGTGAGTATAAAACCACCAGAATTTTTGGTGGTAACTAATTAATAATAAATTCTTTAATGACCCAAATTATTACATATCCAAAAATATTTAGGTATAGCAAATATAAGTTGAATAACTTGACCCTTGTAGAATGTCACATTGAGTGTTGAGCCATGTCATGGTTCTTCAATCAATTATAAGACCTGAATAAATTAATATACTCATGGTTCCTGAAAGAATGGAAAATCAGATATGTTTGAGAAAGAACCCCAAGAAACCATCAAAGACTATTCTGTAATTCTTTCTCCTGGCCTTTGCCAGGAGCTTGTGACTATCTACTAATTTCTTTGAGTATTGAGAGAGAGAAATACGTGGACTTACTGTCAGACCCTGGTTCTGCTAATCCCTGGAGACCTAGAATGCTACTGTGGAAACACCACTCAGAGTGAGGGCCTGGGTCTGTCTCATGGTAAACACATTCTCCTGTTGCTCAGTATCAGAGTGTAAACTGAAATGGGTATACTCAACAACTAGCAAAATCCCTACATTGACTGTGAATCACGGAGTGAGGACTAGATGGAACCACAGGCCAATTTGGTGTCTGTGGAATTCCCCTTCCCAAAGATGAGTAAGACCAAAGCAGCATGATATCTCCAGTGGGAATCTGTATATTAGTGCCACTACTAATTACTTAAAAGATGCAGTGATTTTGATCCCTTATGTGTCCTCTTTTAATTTGCCTTTCAGTCTATACAGAAAATCAATAAGACTTACAGAAGAATAGTAGATTAGGGAGAGTTTAAGCAATAGCTACTCAAATTCAAGCTACTGAACCAAATATTGTCTCATAACAGAGCAAATTAAGCCCTTCAGCTTAGTATGCAGCTGGACTATTTTTCCTCTCCATCATACTATATAGAGAATACCAGAAACAGTTTGCTTTCACTGGGCATGGATAGCAGTATATTTTCACTTTCCTGTCTTGTGATATGTCAGTTTTTGTGTAGTATGTGAGCTATGTGTGGTAATTCTATCTCTGTGTCATAATTTAGTCTATAGGAATGATAATGATTTCACCATTCCACAGTAAGTCAAGTTGTACTCTTATACTGATTATTTCATAAAGATAGAATTTTATGAACACTAATTAAAAGCAATTAACCTAGTGGTCTTGCTAAGACACAAGTAAATAAAAAGGTTCAAGATAAACCCATTAAAATATAGTGCTCAGTGGACTAAATAACATTATAATATCTTTGCCACAGTGAAAGGCAACTTGCTGTACCTTGCATTGCCCACAACTAAGAAAGATAAAGTACACACCACGGTCCTATTTCAATTTGGTAGGCAACATACAACTTTTGGCATATTTTTCTAAACTAGCAAGCCATCTATAAGGTTGCCAGTTTTGAATGGAATCCAGAGAAAGATAAAGTTTTACAGCTGATAAAGCTGTAGCAAAAGCATCCCTGCCTCTTAGCTCTTATGACTTTGTGGACCCATTAGTACTTGAAATGACTGTAGCAGATCAGGGTACTTGGTGGAGCCAATGGCAGACTCCTGGAAGAAAATCATAGTAAACACTCACTGAATGCCCCCTGAGGAAAAACCCTCACTGGAAACAATTTTTCTCTTCTTTTGTACTAACTGCAACCGTATTACTAGGATCTGGTAGACTGAACACTCAATCATGAGATACCAAATGGCCATGCAACCTGACCTGTCCAGCATGAATTAGGTGTTACTGAACCCACAAAATCATCACATGTTGTCAGCAATACTCCACCATGAAGTCAATGTAAAGACATAGGCAAGTTGCATGCGGAGACAACTCAAATTCTCACCATCTCTACTCTTATTGTCCTGCCTCCTCTCCCTCATAAAGTCTCATGAGAATGATTTTGTTACTACTCAACTGAGGAAGAAAACATTTGGACTTGGTTTACATAAACATGGTATGTTATAACCATGCAGAGGTAGACCAATATAGCATTTCAGGACAGTCAGGGTGTCCCTGATGGACAGTAGGAAAGATTAATCCTCCCAGTGAGCACCAATCCCACCGTGGTTGGGGCACTGTCTTTCAGGATGTGGTATATGCTTCAAACCATCATCTCGTATATGATGCCAAGTCTCTCAAAACCAAAAATACATGAGCCTGGGACCAAGGAATGAAAGTGGCACCTTGCTCTCATACCTGCTGTCTTGTTCATAATTTTGTTTTCCATCCTGGAACTTTGGTCTCCAGTTGTTTAGAGGTTTCAATACTAATAATGTCCCCAAGACTAATGATCCCTTTCTACATCTTAATTATAGAGCACCCTAAGTATTTAGCACATGGCTGCCCGGTTAGAGACTACATGTTACAATTTTCCATTGCACCTATTAGGTAGTCATGTGGTTAAGTTATGACTAATGGGGTGTGAGCAGAGTGATGCATGCAACTTTCAGGTCAAATCTTTAATAATGGAAAATGCCTGAACTCTACTTTCTTTCCACATTCGTATGTAGAAATACATACAAATTCTACAGATGTAATGCAGATGATCCAGTTCTGACCATGCCTGCAAAACCCTAGAGCACTACAGAGCAACAAGACAGAACAAGACTGAAGAAGCCCCTATGTAATCTTAAAAAACAGAGATAGTTTTATGCTCGAAACCATCTGCCAGTACTGGACTCATGGGAGGGGAAAAGAGTATCTTGTTTGAGCTACCGTATTTTGTGGTTTCTTCATGGTAGCAGGTTATCTTGTTCTGTAACTGAAACACTATCCAAGGGAGTAATGTTCCCAACCAAAAAAATAAAACTGATCCCACTGCACTAGCAGATGGCATTGTCACCTGGTCATTTGGGAGTCCGCATGTTACTGAACCGACAAAGGAACAAGGGGTGTTACTGTTTTAGTGGGTGATTAATACATCTTACAGGGAAATAGTCATTGCTATATTGTGAAGACAGAAAGAATATTCTGGAAGATGCAATGCTCTGGGCCAGGTTACTTCCCAATTCTGCTACAACAAGGAAGATTTGAGTTACCCACAAGGAATAAACCCTGATTTGCTATGTGTCATTTGAGGGAAAAGGGAATTTAGAATGGGTGGTGGTGTGTGCTTAATTTTATATGTCAACTTGACTGGGCCACGGGGTGCCCAGCTACTTGGTTAAACATTATTCTGAGTGTGTCTGTGAGGGTGTTTTTGGATAAGATTAATATTTGAATTATTAAACTGAGTAAAGCAGATTACTTTCCATAATGTGGATGGCCCTCAACTAATCAGCTGAAAACTTGAACAAGACAAAATTTGACCCTCCCTTGAGTAAGAGGGAATTACTTCTGTCAGACTGCTTGCGGTGGGAAGTTGGTTTTCCCAGCATTTGGGCTCAGACTGAAATGGCTCATTTTGGGTCTCAAGCCTGCTACCTTTTGGACTGGAACTTAGACCATTGTTCTGTTTCTCAGGCCTTTTGACTTGGACTGGTACTACACCATCAGCTCTTTTGGTTTTCTAGCTTGCCAACTGAAGATCTTCAGACTTCTCCACCTCTATAATAGTGTAAACCAATTCTTTATATTAATTAAGTCTGTCTCACCATTCTCTCTCTCTCTCTCTCTCTCTTTATATTTCTTCCTTTAGTGGGAGATAGGAGAACTATAAAATGCTATATCAAGAAAGCCAGGGTGATTGATTTCTGCAAAAAGGGTTGGGAGAATCAGTGTTAGTTATTGACAACTTATCAAGGTAGATGAAAATTGAAAAGAGACCATTGTTTGTGTTATGATACAATCACATGTGACGGCTGCTGTTCACTTGCTAAGGAGTTAAGGTGGAAGGTAGATGATTTAGGGTTGAAGAATGCAAAGATAAAAAAGCATAGAGGACAGAAACAGTTTCTCTCAGAGTTTTCTTTTTTGGTTAAAAATGTGCATGATAGGTCAGTTCCTCAAGGGAATGGCATGGCTAAAGGAAAATTTCTATTTTATTTTCTGTTTATAAATAAGAGGCCTGGGCCTGTGAATAGGCAGAGAAAAAGAGGTCCATGGGGAGGAAGACACGGAAGATGGAATAGAAAGGGAGGATAATTAATAAGGAAGGGTTCAGAAATAATAGAGAAGAATTAGGATGAGAAGATGAGGTTATGCAGGTGGTCTAATCAGAAAATAGAAATAATTATTTTTTCCACAAAATTCACTTACTGTATAGTTTTTTAAATTAATGTAACCAATATATCTCTTAATAGTAAGTTTCTCTACTTTCTCTCCTCATCGAAAGGCATACTGAAACATCATTTTGTTGTTGTTGTTTTTGTCGTTACGATGCTGCTAGGAAATTGTGTCTTACTATTCACGTTTCTAGAGAACAAGAGTTCATTGCCAGTCTAATTAAAATTCAGAACAACTCTGTATGTTTTTGAAACATAACTGAAGAACATTTCATCCGGAATACACCTTGCAAGAGAATGTTGAATTCTTTACTCTTCATTTAAATTAAGGTTTTAAAAGAGGTCAGGCACAATATAAGCAGAGGAATACTAATTGAAAAAGCAATCATAAATTTTTTTTCTCGTCTAAATATACTTCAGAAATAGTTCATATAAATTGTGTAGTTCAAGGATACATTTTCAAAGTACACACAAATTAATTAGTAACAAAATATTAATTATGTGTGTTTGATTGAACTGATGAGGCAAAATAGAATACATCTCAGTGCTTCAAGACCAAATAAAATCATAGCAACTCTTATCTTAGAACACTATTTTTCTCTTTTTATCTTGCATTATACAGGTTGATTATTCATACTAAATTCAACAGACACTTTTCTTTACATCATTTTGTGATTCATCCTCATAATTTAGTTTTAAGTCAATGACTTAAAGACATGACGTGGTTTCTCATGAGCCATGAAGGGCAAAATATTCTGTGAATCACACTTTGGGGGCCGTATGGACAAAGAAGCTATTATATTTCAGTCCTTCTGAGATTTCTTCCAAGAAGCCATAGTCTTGACTAAATTATATAAGTAAATCCACAAATCAGAGTGGAACAAGAGCTTCAGAGGAAAGAAGCAGTATTAGTTCCAACCCTGGAGGAGTTCTACTTGGCGACTTTCAAGTTACCATGGTCTTTCTATCTTTTAAAGACAGACGATAGACTAACAGAAACTTTAATGAACAACCTGGCATCTGAGACAAACTTTAAGTTGAGCAAATAAAGTTCATTCAAAGATTGCCAAATTTCTGGAGATTTTAAGTGACTTTCATTTCTCTCTTACTGGAAGAACTATAAATACAGTTTCTAAACACTGTGTACTTAAATACATTCTATTTAGCATTTATAGGCTAAGAAAAATACTAATCATCTCTGTGGTTGGTATCTCATAAGATGGTCACCAAAGAAATCCACCTTCTGGTATTCAGACCCTTGTGTAAATCCTTTCCCTTGAGTGTGGCCCAGACCCAGTGACTTGCTTATAACAAACAAAATGCAGTAAAAGTGATAGAATATCATTTCATCATAAAACAGTGGCTTCCTCTGTGGTGCGCTTACTTCCTCCATTCCGCAGTCTGAGGGAAGCCAGTTGCCATGTTATAAAATGTCCCATGAGGTCCATGTGACATGGAACTGATGTCTCCATCTGATAACCTACAAACACCTGAGACCTGCTAATCATCACAACAATGACCTTCAAAGCTGATCCTTCCCTATTCAAGACCTAAGATGATTGCAGCCCCAGCTCACAGCTTAGTTGCTGCCTTAAGTGACCCTGAATCAGAGACAAATAGCTAACTAGGTATTCACATGCCTGACAATAGGTTTGTTGTTTTAAGCTGCTAGGTTTTGGGGTAATTTGTTACACAATAGATGACTAATACCATCTGTGCATTCCTAATGTTAGATCTATCCTTGGTATAAGCAAAGCATTTTAACTATTTTTAAACAATTATTTGACTCCAGGCACTGTTCTAAGTGCCTTACAACTATTAACTCATTTAAGCCCTGCAACAAGCCTATGAGGTAAATTCTGTTACTAACTATTTTTGGTAAATGAAGAAACAGGCATCAGATGATCAAACCACTTTTCCAGTGGTCAACACTAGAAAGTGGTGAAATCAGAGTCCAAGCTTTTAACTACTATGCTATCCTGTCTTTACAAGTCAATAAGTTTTAAGTATCTTCATTGTTATTAGTTAGGCTCTTCCCCCAAAATAAATTCTTTACAACTTATAAGCAGTTAGCTTATGAGTTCCTCAAGCCAAGGGAGACCGTAAGTGATTAAGACTATATTTTATTCATATGTGTGCGTTCAGCTTACTACCTAGCATGTTCAGGAAATGTTTGTTGAAAATAATTGATTTAGAGGATAGAACAAGACTTAGGGCATGTAAAGAAGAATTCATTCTTTGTGAAATGAAATATTCTAAAGGCCTAATCTATAATTATTGCAACCTAGCCTACAGGAGAAAGTCCAGCTGTACATTTACATGCATGCATTTTCCAGCTTCTGTTTTTTCACTTGCATTTTGTGCAATAAAAAGGAAAGTTTTAAGAGCTAGTGGATGGCAAAGTAATTTATGGTCACTGGAAGTAATTTGGGAACATCAGAAGCTCACCTCGGTGTTGTGAGACCTTACCATCGCTGTTAGCATTCGTACTATGTCACATCTGAATTCTTCTTCGAAGCTGTGTAAACTGGTTCTGGATGAAGCCTTCTGAGTTTGTTTTACAGACAAAATGCAGAATCATTTTCAAGCAGAGCATGAATTGCACCGGGCATGCATAAAACTGGGACAATTCTTCCCATCTATAAATGCTCCTTTTTTTAAAAAATAATACACATGAGTTTGGCAATGATGTAAAACAAAAGAGGAAAAAATTCAGTAGTAAAAAGTTCAGGCAGAAAACACAAAGAAGAAAGAATCCAAGTAGCCTGTGAGCTTTCAACAGTTCAAGGAAAAAGATGTCCTACAGCTGGATCAGTAGCAAGAGATTAACCACTTTAACTGGTCTGCAAAAGGACTTGGTTCACAGAATTAAAGGAGTTCATTTGTGATTCCCTAAGAAAAGCTGCTTTTTTTGTTTTCTCAGAAGAAAGGGACAATTACTCAAAACAGAGCAATAACAGGAAGAAACCAAGAGGGAAATAAGATTGAGTCACCCCACCCTTTCCACATGGTACCACATCTGTATGCTCAGGCATTTGAACTTCACCTTTCCTTACTAGGAAAAGCTCAAAGATATGGTCAGAAATAGTTCTCAAGTCACCTGAAAAGAAGAATCTCCTGCTTAATATCATATTAATAACATTAAAGAAACCCTATAGAAAATATGGAAATGAGATGTGTATTAATCCCAGCATAATTACCACTATATTTTGTGACAGTTTGGAAAAATGGTGGTTATTTCTGCTATTGTGAACTTACAGAATGAAATGTCTCAAAACGATCTCAATAATGTATATTTTCACTTTCCATATTTACTACCATATTTTTGCACATACTCAAAGATTTTATTATCTGGATTGTTACTAAGATACCATAAAGAGGTCATCATGTGCATTGTTTTATACTGATACTTGTATAAAACATACTAATAGACATACAAGTGGAATAATAAACCAAAAAAGTGCAAGAGAATATGTAGCAAAAAAAAAGAGTGGGGAGAAGGATCAGCTGTTAGAACAAACTCTGCCTCAAAATAAAATATAATCGTGTCGCTTAATGAGGATATATTCTGAGAAATGTATCATGAGGCAATGTTGTCATTGCACAAACACCATAGAGTACACTGACACACCTACTGCACACCTAGACTATATGGGGTAATCTGTTGCCCCTAAGTTACAAATCTGTACAGTGTGTATGTGACTGTACTACATACTATAAACAACTGTAACACAGTGGTTAAGTTTTTGTGTTTCTAAACATAGAAAAGATAAAGTAAAAATTAAAGGAGTATAAAAAGTAAAATACAGTAAAAATACAGGTACACCTGTATGGGTGCCTAACTTGAATGAAGCTCGCAGAACTGGAAGTGGAGCTGGGTGAATCAGTGAGTGGTGAGTGAATGTGAAGGCCTAGGGCATCACTGTACACTACTATAGAGTTTATGAACATTGTATACTTAGGCTACAGTACATTTATTTTAAAAGTATTTTTTCTTTCTTCAATAATAAATTACTTAGATTACTATAACTTTTACTTTATAAACTTTTTAATATTTTAAACTTTTTGACTTTTGTAATAGCACAGCTTAAAACACAAATACAGTGTACAGTTGAACAAAAAAATTGTCTTCCTTTATATCCTTATTCTATAAGCTTTTCCTATTTAAAAATATTTTTTTTCACTTTTTGAGCTTTTTTGTTAAAAATAAAGACACGAACACACATAAGCACACACATTAGTTTAGGCCTACACAGGGTCAGGAGCATCAATATCACTGTCCTCCACCTCCACATCTTGTCCTACTGGAAGGTCTTCAGAAGGAATAGTCCATATGGAGTGTGATAATATGGATAAAATTTTATCCTATGATTATAGGATAAAATTATCCTATGATAATAAAGCCTTCTTCTGGAATACCTCCCAAAGAACCTCCCTGAGGCTGTTTCACAGTTAATTTATATATATATATGTGTGTGTGTGTGTGTATATGTGTGTGTATATATATATAAATACATATGTATGTGTATATATACAAAAAGTATATATGTGTATATATATGCATATATGTGTGAGTACTCTAAAATAACAATAAATAGTATGGTATAGTAAATACTAATAGATAGGAATTTTTAGAGCCATTATAATCTTATGGGATCACCATCATACATGTGATCCTTCGTTAAGTGAAAGGTCCTTATGCAGTGCATGACTGTACTAAAGTAAGCTGCTACATACTTTGTTTCTTATCAATAAAATCTTTGCTTCCACTAGACCAGTGTTATAAATAACTAATATTATCAAATAGTCTTTTTTTTTTTTTTTGAGACTGAGTCTTGCTCTATCACCCAAGCTGCAGTGCAGTGGGGCAATCTCGGCTCACTGCAAACTCTGGCCTCTTAGGCTCAAGTGGTCCTCCCGCCTCAGCCTCCCAAGTAGCTGGGACTACAGGCAAGCACCACCACACCCGGCTAATTTTTGTATTTTTTGCAAAGACCAGTTTTTCTATGTTGCATAGGCTGATCTGGAACTCCTGGGCTCAAGCAATCCACCCGCCTCAGCCTCCCAAAGCACTGGGATTACAGGCCTGAGCCACCGGCCTCAAAGACTCTTATAGCTTACAAAGTGTTTTTATATTTATTTTAATTCTCAACATAAGTCATGAACTACTACTATCTATCTGACAAATAACAAAAGAAGCTCAAAACAACAACGCGGATGAGCCTGGAGAACACTACGTTAAGTGAAATAAGGCAGGCACAGAAAGACAAATACCAGATGATCTTACTCATATGTGGAAGCTAAAAAGTTTGATCTTATAGAAGTAGAGATTAGAAGGGTGGTTATCAGGGCCTGAGGTTGTTGGGGGTAGGGGGGAATGTGGAGAGGTTAGTCAAGATACAAAATTTCAGTAAGATAGGGAGAATAAGTTCAAGAGCTCTACTGTAGAGTATGCTGACTAAAGTTAATAATATATTCTTGGAAAATGCCAAGAGAGTGAATGTCAAGTGTTCTCACCACAGAAATAAAACTATGTGAGGTAATCCATATGTTAATTAGCTAGTCATTCCACAGTGTATACATACTTTAAAACCATATGTTGGGCTGAGCGTGGCGGCTCATGCCTATAAACCCAGAATCTGGGGGGCCAAGGTGGGAGGGTTGCCTGAGGCCAGGAGTTTAAGGCCAGCCGAGGCAACACAGCAAGACCCCATCGCTACAAAAAGCTAAAAACAAAACCCAAAAACCCATGTGTTGTACACAGCAAATACAATCTTATGTCAGTTATAAAGAATAATAAATAATTTTTTGAAAAGCAAAGTGACTTGTCCATAACCACAATATTTTTCATTTTCAAATCTCATTTTTATTTCTTATGCCACATTGCCTATAATTATACAGCTAACAATTATCCCATGCTCAGAAGAAATAAAACTGACGTAGTTAGTAATCAGTAATATGTCTTTCCCGTAAAACAAGTATTGCTGACTTAATATGCATAAAACTGCTGTCACGTACCAAATATGACCAACAGGTAAAGGGTGAGAACAATTTCACTGACTACAATATATATAGCAAATAAGTGTCTATATAGTGGAAGAAATATGCTTAAAAGAAATAGGAAAATGCCAGTAGAGAAATAAACTAAATTATGCAACTGCACTTAGAAATAAAGGCCTTTATTGTTATTTCAACTACCAGATTTTTTTAAACAGTGCAAATGCATTTCAATGATTTAATTTCAAATATGATTGACACAATATAATACGAGAATTTATAATGAAAATAACACCTGTGAAAAATGATCTCAAAATATTTCTATAAAATATCCTATACAATATAATTAACATTATAAGCAAAATATAAAATGTTTCTTTCACCAACAAGAAACCCATGAGAGTGATGGCTATGATGTTACCATGCATAGCAGAGTATGCATATAAATTAATATGCTTTTAACCCAGATTCTATCAACTGTGTCCATTTTAAACGGTATTCCTAAATATTACAATGCTAAGATTTTAAAGGATTTCTTAAAGTACCTAGGAAAGCTACACAGAAAGAATCAGTACTATTGAAAGAAAACAAATTAAACAAGTCACTTTAGTCTTGACCTAAATTCAATGACACTTCTGATATTCTGAATCTGTCTGGGAAAAATATATTCCACAAGTGCTTGAAAAAACTATAGGGCATTGTGATTTATAATAGTAGTTCTGAACAAATAAAAACCCAACGTTTTTACAGTTGAACAAAATTCGGCTTGGACAATAGGGAACCTAAAACTCATTTGGATTCACGCAGTGTTTCAAAAACACATCACTAGGACCTCTTACAATCAATCTAGTAGCTCACTGGCAGCTAGAACCAAAATCTCTAAGTCTAGGTGTATGTTGACCAGATTCTGCGTGCTTAAAATCTCAGGGGTTGCATACTTGTACAAGCTATCTTTTCTTTTTCCAGTGGGACACCTGAAGGAGACAGAGAATTACAGTAATCTAAGTTGGCTATCATAAAAGTATGAATTAAAGTTTCACTGCTTATTTGTGACATTACATTCTAATTCACTCTATTTCTAAACTCATTACACATAGGTTTTCCCCAGTAGACTGAATGTAACTCAGGAAGAACAGCCATCAATTAACTTGTTTATACCTTGTGCACAGATAAGAGAATGGCTATCATTTTAGTTTCGTAACAGAAAGAGATGAAAATCTGCAGGAACAGAGCTTTAGAGGCTTCAGCATGCATCCTTTTCATATTATCTGAATTATATTTCAGGATGTCTGAAGCCTCCAAAGTCAGGGTTCCGATATCATACACTATTGAAGCAGATGTTCTTCCAAGCTAATAGTGAAAAATATTCTCTAATAGCTAGGTCAACTTCACAATTTTGTTCTTATTCTTTTCTTGATCCATAATATCTATTTATTCCTGAAATCCTCAGGCACAGACAGAGCCACATCAATGCAAAAATGATGGCAAGAAAAGAATATCTAACTTCTATTCCTTTACCAGAAAGGGTTGCAGCAGAAGTTAATAGGAGCAAAACTGGATAAGGGGCAACCCAGGTTGATAAAAGACAGTATGATCCTCCGTAGGCAGCTTAATATTGTGCAGAGGCTTCTAAGTCCTCACAGGGCACAGAAGGATATCAAAGTTCCTAGGCTGGATTCAGTAAATCCAGTTAACATTACCTTTTAGCCTGAACACACGGTTTGAATACAATAGATGCTTTTCATTCTGTATTATAGAGTCACATGGTATTTTGGGATTTGACCCAACTATTCAGAAAATTTGTACTTTTCCCATAAAAAGGTAAACAGATAGGTATTTTTTGTGAGCAATACAGCTTTACTTTTCTAAATTTGATTAAGCATTTCATTCCCTAAACTATGCTACATAAGTAATGTTTTCTTTCATCTTTTTCCTTCATTATCACTAAACCTTTATAGTCTCGTCATATCAGAGCACAAGGAATTACATTTCATGGAGTTATAAACTGTCGTGGACATTGCAGCCTGGGCCTTGGAGAGTTCTGTGTACAAAAAGATTATTTTATAATAAAGATGAAACTGATAATGATGGATAATGAGTATAACGTTAATATCCACACATCTTTGCTCCAGAGTTTTTGCTTTGGGGGCTTCCTTCTCAGAAATCCTCAAAATAAAAATGTGAAAATGCATTAGTTACATGTTTTTGTAACCAGAAACCTATGGCTTTACCAACCTAGGCAGAGCAAACAGGACTTGTAAGCAATGACCAAATTGCACAAGTGATAAACCTATACAGGCCTATAACAAATGCTATGCTATTTCTAGAAAGGATTTTTTTCTTCTAAATGGCCCAGATGAAGTCCTGAACTCCCTGCTTCTCTCCTTTTGCTTTGGCAGAGAGAAGCTAAGGATGATGAAGCATGATGTGACATCCTGGCTAATACAACTTTCTTCTCCCTAGTAAATTTTACCGGGCAGGTCTTCACAGAGCATTCAGATCACTAGTTTTTCAAGTACTGATGCTTAATGTTGTTTTTTTTTCCATATCAGAATATGAAATTTTATTTCAGTGTTTTATGTTCACTGCCAGTTGAATCTGCCTAGATTTTAAATAAGAAAACATACCATCTAAACATGATTTCATGCCATCTTTCTGTAACGGTTTTATTTTAACTTGGGGACTTATTATCCTACATATACCCCAAATGATACATAGTAAGTGATATATCACTTTCTGAAGACATCTCATATGGTTCCTGCTTTCATGGGCTTTCTCCTGCCAGTCCTGCTTGGATTACTCATCCCCAATCTTTACCCATTATAAATCTTTCAAGAGCCACTGCTAACTCTTCAATGATTACCCCCAGACAAATAAAATTATCCCCTACTCTGGGCTTTTATGCATTGGGGCTACACTTATGGCATGTGTTTATATGATACTTATTTGAATATTTTCAAGCTAATTATAGTAGGCATGATAGTAAGAAGAAGAGGGATGATAGTCTCATCGCCAATAGGTGCTTAATGCAAACGTACTAAGTAAAACATTGTCCTGGCAAGTAAGAGCAAGCCTAAGTTTTAGTTATATATTGCCTATTAAATGTCACGTATTAAAATTTATGAACTTTTGGGAAACATTTTAACTACAACTTTTCTTTTATGAATTTAAGTACAGAAAATGATATTTTGTATTCAAAACCATTGTTAAACATCCAAGGTGCTGTTAAAACTATGAATATCAGAAATCCCTGGTCAACATATAAAAATAAAAGGAAAGAAAATCTGGCCGGCATGGTGGCGCAAGCCTGTAATCCCAGCACTTTGGGAGGCCTAGACGGGTGGATCACCTGAGGTCAAGAGTTCGAGATCAGCCTGGCCAATATGGTGAAACCCTGTCTCTACTAAAAATACAAAAATTAGCCAGGCATGGTGGTGGACACCTGTAATCCCAGCTACTCAGGAGGCTGAGGCACGAGAATCGCTTGAACCTGGGAGGCGGAGGTTGCAGTGAGCCAAGATTGCACCACTGCACTCCAGCTTGGGTGACAGAGCGAGACCCTGTCTCAAAAAACAAACAAACAAAAAAGAAAATCTCATCTTTCTGGTAACTCACCTTTTGTAATCACTAACATTTTCAGTGCTGCCTCATCATAACAAAATGTGGATAAGGAGACGAGCATAAGAAATATATTTCTTTTTCAATTTTTGCCATTTCTTTTTTAGTGTCAGAGGTTGTCAAAATAAGAGAGAAAATTCATCTCATACTCCTCTTAGTGTGATTTTAAAGCTTTCTTCATCTTTTATACGTGTATCAAGTTATTATTCTCTACATACTTTTTCTAATCCACAGGTAGGGATGCGAGTTTTATATGATGTCTGCTTTGTTTTAAATCAAGATTGTTTATTTTTCTTATCCTAAGAGTTATTTTATCTAAATGAAATCCCTGGGGTTTTTTATTAGTTTACTTAAAATTGGTGTTTGAATTTTATCAATTAGTTTTAAAAGTCTTCCTTTCATTTTCAAGCAGGAAGTTCTTAGTGTTCTTCAAATTTATGCACCTTCTCAATCTTTTCCAGAATCCCACAGGCTGGATCATCTTTATATGACTATGCCCTATAGCTACTAACCTTGATTCCAGAAGAATGACAACAGAGAAACAGCAGAGTACCTGATGCTAGTTTGACTTCAAATTCCAATGAAAATTCCTAGTTCTATATTGTCTCTATGGATTCATTGGTATAAATGGCTTAAATAATGACTTCCAATGTAATATACATTTATTTGACAATTTGAAGTCCTTTAGGGAACATTTCTTATGAAAAGCACTGTTCTAATACTTTAGAGTGTTAGAAATACTTCTATAAATTTCTAAAAGTTGCAGATCTCAACTTTATAGTGGAGATCTGTAAACTTTTCTGTAAGGGGATGGACAGTAAATATGTTAGGCTTTATACAGCCTCTGTCATAAGGATGAAATCCTTTTGACATTGAGAAGTGTAAAAATCACTCAACTCATGAACTTTATAAAAACAGGTGGTTGGCTAGATGGCCCATGAGCCATAGTTTGTTGGAACATGAGAGCCATCAGATTTTGTATCTGTAACTAGTAGGGGAGAAAGAATATAAATAATAGGCTACATGGTTCTATAAGAAATGTATACATTATTAAGAGAGTTCAGAGAAACCATCAATAAAATTGTAGGAAGTATCATTTTATGCTTAAATCTGAAGGTTAACTTTAATGAAATATTTCTAATAAAGCAAAAAGTTGTTAAAATATGTATTTAATATTAACTCTGACTAACTGTAAATGTAGTATCACAAATTAGAACCACCAAAGAATTCTCAAGTCTATCTGTTAATTAGAAGCAGGACACAATCTCAATAAGTAAAGCAGGAAGAAGAGAAGTAATGCAGAACAGTTCCATGTCAAAGCAGATGACAAAGATGACAGAATGGGATAGCAATGTAAATACACGACATTGAGGAAATAACTCCTTGAATCTACTGCTCTCAAGCAAGGAATGAATGTAAGAACAGGATCAAAGTAACTAATGCAGGTCAGGCGCAGTAGCTCACGCCTATAATCCCAGCACTCTGGGAGGCCTAGGTGGGCAGATCACCTGAGGTCAGGAGTTCGAGACCAGCCTGGCCAACATGGTGAAACCTCATCTCTACTAAAAATACAAAAATTAGCCAGGCGTGGTGGTGGGCACCTTTAATCCCAGCTATTCAAGAGGCTGAGGCAGGAGAATCGCTTGAACCCAGGAGGCAGAGGTTGCAGTGAGCCGAGATGGCACTATTGTACTCCAGCCTGGGCAACAAGAGCGAGGATCTGTCTCAAAACAACAACAACAATAACAACAACAAAGTAATGCAGGCAACAAAAAATGCAAACCACTTGAAAAATATTCACATAAAAATTAACTGAGCCCCCCAACAGTGGTCATAAATGGGATAACTGAAAAACAAATATGGTGTACCCATCCTCACCCCCAAACTATTACAAACGCCAGGTCAAAATAGCACAAAATAAGCTGAATGCTTAACATTGTTGCAAGAAATCGTGCTGAGGAGAAATGGATTTGAATTATTTAGGATAACAAGTTAAAAATCAGTCCAAACACAATTTTCTTTCTGAGTTAGTACCTAATACTGCAGACTCTCAATTGTGCTGTGCAGACATCATTAATGAGCAATTTATTCAGATACAATTCTTTGCTCTATTAGAAATATTCTTATTTAGAGCTAATCAAAGACGATTTTCATTTATCATAAATGGCATCAAAATGCCATTTTGTGATTTCATGCTTATTTCACTTGTATGACTGGATAAAATAATTATAAAGGGCTTTGCCTAGCAAAAGTCAAAATCAGACTGTCTTTATGTAGACGAGTTTTGACTTCCTCTCCATTGACAGCAGCTTTTTTCTTCTAATTTTCCTCTCTCCAAACCATCTCCGGACACCCAACAGTACCAAGACTGGAAACTCTGCCCCATGTCGATGTGAAAAATGGATTAGCATTTGCGACTTCTACAACTCCATGGTTAGCCTATACAGCAGAGAATAGTTCTCTGTTTCAGTCCCACATACCTCAAAACTGTAATGTCTTCCATTTTTACTCCAGGGGAACTGTCTCATGCTTCTTGAGATGGGGTAAATTTGTACATAATAAGAGCAAAAGGTCTAAAGAGGGAGCTTAATTGTCCAATTAGATGTTATCAAAGCCTAATTGGTGGGAACAGAGTGTACCCTGTGACCTAATTCTTAAGAGGTCAATTGGGAGAAAAACATCATGTTTCCCACTAAATGCAACCACTTGCAAAGTCTTAGATGTCAGGTCTGCAGAAGTGCTCCTTTGAAAATAGCTCTTTGTAGAATTTTCTGATTTAAAAAATCCTGTAAATCAAACATCTCTTTTTAGCCTCTATGTATCACCAGCTATTTGGTTACATTTTATGATTATACAAATTTGGGTTAGACATCAGAGCCAATAAACATCTTATGTTTTACAGATTCTTCCAAGAAAAAAGTGGACTATCAATCCAAACTGCTTATTTCTAGAATTAGATACTTAAGGAAATTTTGTTAAGGTCCCCAACATAAGCTACATAAACTTAACATTAAAGCCACTGGGATCAAAAGGGAGAAAGGAAGGGAAATAGCAATTATTGAGTTGCTACAAGGCATTAGGCAGGGTACTTTAGCTACTTTATGTGTGGTTCAGAATTTGATTTTCTCAGCCCTGTTAGGCAGATGTCATTGTCATTTTACAGAGGCACAGAGACTGATTTTCTAAAGTCATCCAACAACTCACTGGCAGTAGAGTCTAATGACTGCAAAGTCTACAGGCTTTCCACGACAAAACACTGTCCTATTTATTAAATTTGAGGATGAAAAAAGATAAACTTTGAGTAGAAACGGCATTAAGAGTTTTTCTTTGCAAAATTTGTCTTTGCTTAAACCCCAGCCAACCTTCCAGGCCTAAATTATATACCTCCTCTTCCATTTTCTTCCCTTTCCCTGCATCACTAGCCAGAAATGACCAATCTCTCTCCTAACACTCCCCAAATATTGTTTTCACTATGACCAAATCATTCATATACTACATTCACGGTATGGCACTAAACACCAGAGTCCTTGACCTCTCATTACCAAGCACTCAGTGGGCTCACTGCCCTGTGTGCATAGAGGCCAACACCACTATACTGGCTTTTGAGAAAAGACCAGCTGTTGGCCCTCAAGGAGACTGAGGGAAAGCTCAAATCTATCTCTCTGAGCTGGGGACTGGGTTGGGTTTTATAAGCATAAGGTAATGAGGTGTGCTCTGATTGGATCTTGCAACTAGGTGATGCTGGAAGGCATGATCTGACTGGATCTTGCTATGGGATGAAGCCAAAACTCAATCTGATTGGATCCTGGATCTTGCCATGTGGTGTCGGCTTCCTAACTCATTCTCCACTCCTTGGTGGGAGCACTCAAGTTCCACCTGTGGTTACACCCTTGGTTCAACTGGGCATGCTCAGGTTACGTGACCTTCATGGCAACTTAAAATCAACTCGGAACTTTATTACATAAAAGTTGAACCAGATTGGTCTTGTGCAGTTACATTCTCACAAATGTTTCTTTAAGTTTAATAGTCATGATGTCAGCTGATCAAATGTCAAGGAGTCCCCTGGCCCAAGCTCAGGGTAAATAACAACCCAGGATTATTGCTAATGTCTTTGCACATCCCAATTACTGTCTTTAATCTTCCTTTTCCTTCCAAAAAATGGAATGAAAGAGTTTGCTCAAAATAATATTAATTTGGTAACTCTAATAGATACTTATGTTTCTGTGCTTCTATATTTTTTGGGCAAATTTGTTCCAGAGTCCATCCTATTTACATATGCAAACTTCCAGTTAGATTTGTAGGACCAGAAAATGAGGGGAGCCCTGAGTTTCATTCCATGGGGAGAACACAGGGCCAGCAGCATGGCTGGAGCAGGAGCTATGCCTCCGACTGTCTAGGCAGACAGGACTTCAAACAGCCTCACAGTTTCTCTGTGTGCCCAGGGACAGATGAAAAATCGACATATCAAACATATATTAGAAATGACCTAGATTGTGAAGGCCAGTCAGTATGATGGACGGCTCATGTCAGCAGACAACTGTATGAGCAAAGACTCTGAGGGTCGGATCTGTTGCCCTAGCACCCCCACTAAAGCCTGTTACTCTGTAAGCTCCTGCAATATAGACAATCCTAGAATGAAGGAAAGAGAAGCCTTTACATTGGCTGAGATGATGTGTCTGCTAGGGAAGGGGAATTAGCTCAAAGTATAACTTTTGTTGAATAGAAAAATGAAAACATATATTGCATGTATTATGTTCTAAGTGCTTTATATGAATTAAATGAATTGATCCTCAGAAAAAAACTATTATTTTCTTTTCTTTTCTTTTCTTTTTTTTGAGACGGAGTGTCGCTCTGTCACCCAAGCTGGAGTGCAGTGGCACGATCTCGCCTCACTGCAAGCTCCACCTTCCGGGTTCACGCCATTCTCCTGCCTCAGCCTCCAGAGTAGCTGGGACTACAGGTGCCCGCTACTACGCCCGGCTAATTTTTTTTTTTTTTTTTTTTTTTTTTTTTTTTGTATTTTTAGTAGAGACGGGGTTTCACCGTCACCGTGTTAGCCAGGATGGTCTCGATCTCCTGACCTCGTGATCCGCCCGTCTCTGCCTCCCAGAGTGCTGGGATTACAGGCGTGAGCCACCGCGCCCGGTCAAAAACTATTATTTACATTGCAAACTTACACACATGTACACAGAGACATTTTACTGAAGAGGAAAAAAAGTCAATTAGCTTGCCCAAGGTTACACAGCAAATAAGTAGCAAAGTTGGAATTTTAATCAAGTAGTGTTGATACGGGGGCAGGGAAGTGCCGGGTAGAGAAAAGCAAGTCCCTAGCTAGGGCTCCAACCCTAAGGACCTGGGTGAGGACAGGCACTCCTGCTTTCGTATCCAAATGTTGCATTTTCCAAGACCACTCTGGCCCACCATGCCCCCATCCTGGGCTTATACCCTAGCAGATAGACACGCAGGCGGCCTGATGTCAAGAGGAGTACATCAGCAGAAAAAGAAGCTGCTGGACATCGTGGGGAACACATCGGTGGAAGAAGACACAAGCTTTTTCTCGACAAGGCTGTCGAGAGCACGCCAGCGGGAGAGCACGCCAATAGGCGCTGCCACGCCAGCAGGCCATCAACCGGCGGGACGAGGCAGAGTTTGGCGGAGGCAGTCAAAGGAGAGCCGGGGCCAGTGAGGAGCCAAACTGCAGCTCCCTTCTGGCCTCCCCATCCGCTGAGAGCTACTTCTACTCAATAAAACTTTGCACTCGGCCGGGCGCGGTGGCTCACGCCTGTAATCCCAGCACTTTGGGAGGCCTAGGCGGGCGGATCACGAGGTCAGGAGATGGAGACCATCCTGGCTAACATGATGAAACCCCGTCTCTACTAAAAACACAAAAAAATTAGCCGGGCGTGGTAGCGGGCGCCTGTAGTCCCAGCTACTCGGGAGGCTGAGGCAGGAGAACGGCGTGAACCCAGGAGGCGGAGCTTGCAGTGAGCCCAGATGGAGCCACTGCACTCCAGCCTGGGCGACAGAGCGAGACTCCGCCTCAAAAAAAAAAAAACAAAAAAACTTTGCACTCATTCTCCAAGCCCACATGTGGTCCGATTCTTCCGGTACACCAAGGCAACAACCCGGGATACAGAAAACCCTCTGCCCTAGGGACAAGGTAGCGGGTCTTACTGAGCTGGTTAATACAAGCTGCCTATAGACAGCAAACTAAAAGAGCATCATGTAACACACACCCACTGGGGCTTCAACTGTAAACATTCACTCCTGGACACTGCTGTAGGCTCGGAGCCCCAAAGCCTGCATGTCTGTATGCTCCCCTAGAGCAGTGGGGCACTGAAGAAGTGAGCCACACCCCCATCGCATGCCCTGCAAGGGGGACAAGGGAACCTTTCCTGTTTCAGTGTCATTATTTATTATTAGCATTAGGAATAACATAAACTACTTAATTGCCACTTTTTGCAGTTATCAACGCATAGTGTTATTTTTCAAACAATGACAATAGTTTCCTAGTTCATTCACCTAAAAAAAAAAAAATCTATGGTAAATAAGATTAGGCCAGGCATGGTGGCTCATGTCTGTAATGCCAGCACTTTGGGAGGTCCAGGTGGGATGATTAATTGAGGCCAGGAGTTTGAGACAAGCCTGGCCAACACGGTGAAACCCCATCTTTACTGAAAATAAAAAAATTAGGCATGGTGGTGCATGTTTGTAGTCCTAGCTACTTGGGAGGCTGAGGCAGGAGACTCACCTGAACCAGGGAGGCAGAGGTTGCAGTGCACCACTACCCTCCAGCCTGGGTGACAGCCAGACTCCATATCAAAAAAAAAAAAAAAAAAAAAAAAAAAAAGATCATGAAACTAGCAATTGCTTTATAAGGTCTTTTTTTCTCTAAATGAATTAATTTAATTAGAAGCACATTTATGTGTTATATGCAATTACTAGAAAATTCAGCCAATAAAAATGTATGCGATTGATGTATTCAATAGTATTTTATAGTTACTAAAATCCGTCAGTTTTGCTTTTATATATATATAAAAAGGATTATTAGTACACCAATCTTTATTATAATCTCTCAACCATCCACAGAAGATTTAAAGATGTGGTTTTGTTTTCTAGCAGGACAAGAAAATGGCGTTCTTTAATTAAAGGTCTATTTTTCAAATCAAGATGCTTTAGCTCCTGCCTTTGATCATCTCTCTTTTGAAAAGGAAAGGAAGAAGACCCAACTTTGGAGAGTCTTGCCCTTCCTATCAAATTTACACTAACAAAACCACATCCAAATGGAAATAAAACTTTTTCTGAGACACTGGTTTCTTTAGCAAAATTAACACTAACCAGGGTAAAATATCTGCTCCTCATAACTGTAACTAACACACCTCTAAAACATGTTTCATTGCCACCAAACTGAGTTAGAATTGCTTTGATTGCAGAAGAACCTGGAATTTCAATTAACCTTATATGTTTTAAAACTCTCTTTACACTTTTTTCTTCCTTAACCTTTCCATAGTCAATGATGCACAAGGACCCCATTCCTTATACAAAATAAAATATAACTATGCAAGAATCTCATTAAAAACCAATTGGTTGAGCTGTAGATTTGGTTATTATTTAAATTCAATCATAGGCTTCATATTGAGCGAGATGGATACTACATTTCAATAAGAATAACCTAGCACCCTATTACAGGGCCTTGATTTCTTGATGAGTGGCACTACGTGAATTTTGTTAGCTGATTAACAAAAGGCAAAGTCCTCATAGAAGGGAGAAAGGAGAGCAAGAAGGAGACACCCAGATATAATGCAGATTTAAGTACAGCTTGGGCTACATTTGTTTGGAATAAAACCAGTTACTGGGAACTATTGTGGCAAAGCTGTCCCTTGAGATGGTCAGGAAGAAAACAGGTAGCCATGTGTATGAAATTACTTAGATATTTTTCAGAGGTAATTAAAAGTAGATGCTTCCTTTGTCTCCTTTTCTTCCTGTGCCATTAATGCACATTTCATATACGCCTGATGCTATGGATTAAACCCCCCAAATGAATCATTATAAGCAGTCCCTAAATTATAAACAGACTTAGAATTCTAAACAATGTATTACTTGGACTTTGTAATGTTTCTTACAGAAACATTAATTGAGGTGGTGCTGAAGTAAGCTAATATGTCTGCTACGTATTATACGAAGGAAGTATTGAAAATTTATAACAAAATTTTTAAAATATTCAGTCATAAAACAAGTAGAAAATATACTAAATTCTTAAATACATATAACTGTACAATAACAGTAATTAAATAAAAATACATGAAACAAATTGAATAAATGTTTTATCTGATTTTAATGATTATAGTGGAAGAAAGTAGTATTCATAGTAAGTAAAATGAGCACTCCATTGACATTATAGAAACAAAAAGCCTGGCATTTAATGGAGTTTAAATGTTCTTTTTTAAAATTTTAAAAAATACTTAGAAAATACCCATCACATGGTGAGGTTGGTTCTTTGCTAGGTTTTATGATAATACCAATCCTTAAGGAGCTCACAGTCTTGTTTAATAAGCATTCTTTTATTTTCCAGAATAATACCAACAAAAATTTATTTTTATAGTTAACTAACAAAATACTATAAAGGTAATTTGTTTGTTCTAAGTCCTTTTGTTCATATATCCATAAAGGAATTAAGCTTACTGTCTTTGTATTTCCACCAATAATTCTCTGAAATGAAATTCTTTTGAAGGCATGCTATTTTACTCCTAGCTTCTATTTTGTAACTTTTTCCAAAATGAACAAACGTTACCTGAATTTGAAATGCACTGATTGGAAATGTGTGGACTGGCATACAGCCATTAACATTCGTTAGCAAAATTAGATGGGAAATTTGATTTGGCTGCATTTCTGAACTTGCTCTTCATACATCTCTGCTGTTTGATTTGACGTAAGGAGTATATGACTTATAATTTAAAAAAAGAAAAAACAAGAACAGAATCTATTGAGGCTGGCACCACCAACCTTATGTCTCAGATGTGTTTGGAGCCACCTTACCAAATATTGAATCTGGAGCCCTCCATAGGGTGCCTTGTCACTTATCTTGACAATAGAAGACTTGAAGGGACTTTCAAAATAGTCAACTACCTGGAGCTTGCAACAAAAATTGTGTGAGTTGGCACTTTCCACATGATATATGTAGTCTATGGTTTCTCCTGGGTAAACGTTAGGATAGTGATACTAATAGCTAGTACTTATTGATCTCTCTATATATGCAGAAACTCTTGTAAGGGCTTTATAAACTCCCTTAATGTTGAGCTTTCATGCATGGCATACAGTCAAAAAAGTTTTGTTTTTTATCTGTCATAATCATTTTCCTATTTCCTGTTGCCCATATGTTGCAGAATTTTTTACATATTATGTTTCAGAATCACTCCAATTTTAAAAAGCATTTAGCCATGTACACTTAGGACATCTTTGACTTTTCTTATTTTCACTTTTTCAAAAAAGGACTGTTCCCACTTTTGTGTCATCATCATATGTATGTTCTTATTAGCACTTAATCCACTACAGAAAATCCTTTTCTGCTTAAAATAGCCAGATCTGTTTCTATTCACCAATCCAAAGTAAAATTTATTTCACTCTTTTTATTCTTTCTCCATCTTAGTTTCTCCATTTTTTTCTCACCTCTCTCACTTTTTCATTATATTTTCTCTTAGTTTTAGAAAAGTAACGTGGTAAAATATAGCATGCACAGTTCTTGTAGTCAAATGATAAGTTCAAACCTCAGTTCTTCTCACAAGCTATATGACTCTAGACCAATAACTTAATCTCTCATACATCTGGTTCTTCACCAGGAAAATAACTCCCAAGATTATAATAATGAAATAATATTAGCACCTTAGCATGTTGAAAGATCCTACGACATGAATATGAATGAGATTTTCTATTCCTGAGAAATCAATCTTTAGCCAGGAAGAGTTAGCACTCAGATGCTCCCGACCACTGTAAGCCCACAGCCTCAATGCTGGAGGGTGATTTTGGACTCTGACTCCTCCTTTATTCAAGTTCTAATTCAGGAGAAAGATTTGCAGCATTTATTTGCCTTGGAGCTGCAATAGAGACATCTTGGACCTCTTTGTGAGTGACCAGGACCCAGACCTAAGCCAGGGATAGGCAGACAGATATGTGGAAGGTCTGTACCTAGAGCTTAAGTCCTCTATGTGTAGATCCATCCCCCTGGCTGAGAAAAAGAGATGGGCAAGGCTTAGATATCAAAAAGTGAAAGGACGCATGAATAAAGAGAGAGAGAAGTAGCCTGGGCAAAATGGTGAAATGCCATCTCTACAAAAAAGATAATAAAAAATAGCTGGGAATAATGGTGCATACCTGTAGTCCCAGCTACTTGGGAGACTGAGGTAGGAGGATCACCTGAGTCCAGAAGGTTGAGGCTACGGTGCGCTGTGATAGTGTCACTGCACTCCAGCCCAGGAATAGAGTGAGACCCTATTGAGAGAGAGAAAGAAAGAAAGAGAAAGACAGAGAGAGAGAAGTGACTGGCCTTCAGCCTATAGGACAAGGATTTCCCACTTGTACCATTCTCCTAAGAAAATGGTGGATTCTGCCCCTCTAACAGAGAGGAATAATCAAAGACCCAGAGCCAGCCAACTCACTTGAAAGTCCAACTGTGTCCAGTCCAAGCAGACACGGTCCTTCCTGTGTATCAGAAGGAAGTTGAATGTAAAATATAGCGGCATAGGTAAGCAAGTAAAAGCAAAAGACTCCTTGACTTTTTTTTTTTTTTTTTGAGACAAAGTCTCCCTCTGTCGCCCAGGCTGGAGTGCAGTGGGGCAATCTGGGCTCACTGCAATCTCCGCCTCCCGGGTTCAAGCTATTCTCCTGCCTCAGCCTCTTGAGTAGCTGGGATTACAGGCGCCCGCCACTACACCTGGCTAGTTTTTTGTGTTTTTAATAGAGAGGGGATTTCACCATATCGGCCAGGCTGATCTCAAACTCCTGGCCTCAAGTGATCGACCTGCCTCAGCCTCCCAAAGTATGGGGATTACATGTGTGAGGCACCATGCCCAGACGACTATTTCTGGAAGGAAAGTCTAGGGTTGCAAATAGAACAAAAGCAACAAAAGCCTTACAAACAGAGAATCCATAAGCTACAATTAGCTATTTGTAGCAAATCCAGATCCCAGAACCTTGAGTAATCCTCATTTTTTTCACTGAAAAATACTAATCAGAGAATGAGTTCCAAGCACGCTATATGCCAGGGTGATAATGTCTTAGTGAATAAGACAAGGTGTCTATCTTCAGGCACTTACATGCTTGTGAGGAAGAGCACCAATAAACAGGTAAAGAAGCAAATAATATAATTTCACATAAAAACTAAAAATATACAGGGTAAAAAAATAGTCATTAGGTAGGTTCGTTGGGGAAAATATATTTGAAAAGGTAACATTTGAGCAGAGACCTCTTTGTGTGAAAGAATAGCTCATGCAAATATCTGGGGCAAGAATGATCCATGCTTTGGGGTGGAAAGGATCAGAGTGTGCTCAAAACACAGCAAGTAAGCAACTGGGGTGGAGATAGACAGAGAGAGAAAGAGAGTGGTGGAAGGATCCTAGAGTAGCTCTCAATCTTGGTTATACATCAGAAACTTCTGGGAAGCTTTAAAATTCCCTGTGCCGGCTGGGCGCGGTGGCTCACGCCTGTAATCCCAGCACTTTGGGAGGCCGAGGCAGGTGGATCACCTGAGGTCAGGAGTTCGAGACCAGCCTGACCAACATGGAGAAACCCTTGTCTCTACCAAAAATAGAAAAAATTAGCCGGGCGTCATGGTGCATGCCTGTAATCCCACCTACTCAGGAGGCTGAGGCAGGAGAACGGCTTGAACTGGGGAGGCAGAGGTTGCGGTGAGCTGAGATGGTGCCATTGCACTGTAGCCTGGGCAATAAGAGCGAAGCTCCGTCTCACACACACATACACACGCACACAATTCCCCAGGCCCAGCTAGAGTCAGTATTTTTCAAGTTCTCAGGTGATTTCCCATGTGCAGTCAAGACTGAGAATCTAGGCCCTTCTGGGCCAAGTAAGTATTTTCGGCTAGGTGTAACAGGGGGTCACTAGACATTTTTATTTTGTTCTTTCGTTTTGTTTTCTGTTTTTTTTTTTTTTTTTAACAGTGGAATGTCATTATCTAACTTATATTTGCAAAAAATAATTACAGTTCCAGTGGGCATGGAAGACAATAGAAACAAGTCAAAAGTAGAAGCAGGAACACCAGCAACAAGCCGCTGTGGCCAATGTGGGTGAGAGATGCTGCTGCAGGGACAAGAGGCAGCAGTGGAGGCGGTGGGAAGCAGTTGTGTTTGGAGCGTTTCATCCAGTCAAAAGCACGTGCTGATGAATGGAGACAGATTGGAGAGGAGAAAATCAAGGATGACTTCTAGGTTTTAATTCTGAGCAATCGGATGAAGGTGAGGCCACTTACTGAGTCAGGTCGTAGGGTCTTCTAAACTTGGAGCTAGATCAATTTTGAGACAGAAACCAAACAAGAAAACATCGCTGATTCATTATGCTTGTCAAATGCAATTCCTAAGCATATGTAAACATAATTCACACTGCTTTTCCTTCCTCTGCCTGAAGGTGTAAGTCATGAGGCAGAGAAGAGCTGGCATTTCTCTCTCTCAAAGATCAGGGTGCTGTAAGAAGCTGTGCATGCCTCTTACATTTTTGTAGGAATGAGGTGGAAATTGCTGCAGGTAATGACAGTTTCTGAAATGTTTGGATTAGCTTTTCTGGAGCAGAGAATTTGGGCTGAGACCGTGGGTTTAATGATAAAATTATCATTTTTTCTTTTTTTTGATCTCTGCCTATGGCATAGTCCTGTTAGACCTTCATGCTTAAATCTTATGAGCTATCACTTCAACTCTGTTTTGCTTTCTTGACAAAACAGAAGCTTTTATTAGGGAGATAGATGAACATATCAAATGAGCAAGGAAACAATTCCTAAACAAAGAGGATTTCAGCACATGAAGGGAGTTAATCTCCCTTTAGGCAGATAGGTAGAATCCAAGAAATGGAGAAAGGTGCCTTACTTACCTTGCTCAAGAGCAATGAGTTGTAGGTACACACACTACAGAAATGAATGCTTATGTCTACTTGAGAACATATGCAAAAATACTAGTAACAGCTAGCCCAAATTGGAAACAATGCAATCAATCAATACCACAATGGATAAACAGGCTGTAGAACAATGTGCTACACAAGAATGAAAAAGAAGGAACTATAGCTACGTGCAGTGATGTAGATGAATTTCACAGATGTAGTGTTGAAATAAAGAAGCCACACATAAAAGAATGCAGACTGTATGGTTTCATGTATGTGAACTTCAAGAGCAGGCAAACTGTTCTGTGGCGATAGAGATAAGAACAGGGCTTATTTTTGGAAGGAGGTAGAAATTAACTAAGGGGAGATGCTGAAGATGTTCTATAACTTGATCTAACTGGTGATTGCATTGGTGAATTTTTACATGTAAAAATTCATCAAGTTATATACTTAATATTTGTACACTCATACATACACACATGTATACTTTTATGCTTTCTATAAGAAATATATGTAAGCTATACATACAAATCTAGTATAACTTATATACTTCAATAAAAGTGATTAAATTGAAAATAATCTAAATGGTCCCAGGCTGGCCAACATAGCGAACTCACATCTCTACTAAAAAATACAAAAATTAGCTGGGCATGATGGCACACGCCTATAATCCCAGCAACTTGGGAGGCTGAGGCACGAGAATCACTTGAATCCAGGAGGCGGAGAAGGTTGCAGTGAGCTGAGATTGTGCCACTGCACTCCAGCCTGGGTGACACAGCAAATAGCTGGGATTACAGGTGTGCGCCACAGTGCCCAGCTAATTTTTGTTATTTTCAGTGGAGACGGGGTTTCGGCATGATGGCCAGACTGGTTACAAACTCCTGATCACAGGTGATCCACCTGCCTCGGCCTCCCAAAGTGCTGAGATTACAGACGTGAGCCACCGCGCTCGGCCCAAATGATTTATTTTTGACTCATCAGCACTAGCTAATCAGAAAGGATACCCAGACTCTCAGAAGAGACACCAGCTTTTATGACACAACTGTGTGCACTACCCAGACATCTCCTCTGCCTTTTATGAAGATGATAAAAGAATCCACTGAAGAAACTGAAATTCTTGGCAAAACAGAGGCTTTTATTAGGAAGATGGACTAACACATCAAATAAGCAAGGAAATAGTTAGATGAAATGAAAACTTTCTACAGTATGAAAAACATAGTTCTATACTACAAACAACAAAATTTATATAGTGGGTTCAAACATATACACCTGAAGACTCCAGGGTTTGTAGTCTTACCCACTCTGCTGTGCTTCCTTTGCACCAGGACATCAGGCATACGTTTTTGAATTTCCTCATTAGTACGCCTTAGCCTTCGCTTGCACTTGCTCAAATATATATTTTTAAGCACGAGTCTATATCAGCTAATTTATATGAAAGGTTTGCTTTTCTCATTTGACTCTGGGTATGACTGCATGGTGCTTCAGCTCTGCAGTTTCTTTTTCTTTTGAGATAGAGTCTCACGCTGTCACCCAGGCTGGAGCGCAGTGGCATGATCACCACTCACTGCAGCCTTGACCTCCCTGGGCTGAAGCCATCCTCCCATCTCAGCCTCCTGAGTAGCTGGGACCACAGGCGCACACCACCATGCCTGGCTAATTTTTATAGTTTTTGTCCAGAAGTGGTTTTGCCACGTTCCCCAGGCTGGTCTCAAACTCACGTGCTGAGACTCAGGCTCGAAGTTCTGGGACTATTGGTGTAAGCCACTGCGCCCAGCCCCAGCTCTGGATTTTCAACCGAGCCCTGGGTACTGCATTTTTCTGAGCAGTGAGTGGGAAGCTTGGGCCTTTAAAGTCACTCTGACAAGAAGATCTCCTGTGCCTCCATCACTAGGCAGCCTCAAGTATGCCATGACATTCCCATTAATCACCGTTAAGCAGTCTCTTCTACTCTAAGAATAGTGCCTTAGACAGCTACCATTTCATCACTTCCTACCCAAGATTGTATATGTCATACCTACATTCATGAGATGAGTTTTTAAGGTTAACTACTTCCTTCCCAATTCTCCTAAAATTATTACAATTACTTCACGTCAGATAAATGAGAATGTTTATAACCAACAGATAAAAGAGGGTAATTTATATTCAAGTATATAAAATCTAATAAGCCTCTTTGTGAAGAAACGTCTCATATTTAAATAACCTAATGTTGGCTGAGCGCAGTTGCTCCCGCCTGTAATCCCAGCACTTTGGGAGGCCAAGGCAGGCAGATCACTTGAGGTCAGGGGTTCAAGACCAGCCTGGCCAAATGGCAGAACCCTTCTCTAATAAAATACAAAAATTAGCTGGGTGTGGTGGCATGCACCTGTAATCCCAGCTACTCGGGAGGCTGAGGTGGGAGAATCTCTTGGACTTGGGAAGTGGAGGTTGCAGTGAGCCAAGATTGCTTCATTGCAATCCAGCCTGGGTGACAGAGGAAGACTCCATCTCAAAACAAATAAATAAATAAATAAAAATAAAAAATAACCTAATATTTTGGGCTTCATCTTAACCAGATTTTCTTTCATATTATCCTCAGTAGTTACTGACCTTGAAATGTCACCAAACCTGTTGAAAGGGATGAAGAATTTTGGAAGATGGGATGAAATTTAATAGTGACTTAGAATAAATTATTGAAGGAACCAGAACTTTTAAAACTGCTCATTAAGATCAAACGGGTTACATACATAGGAAATATAGCCTGATAGAACATAGATTCAAACACATATCACAAGTTTGCAATGTCATATCTTTGTATTAAAAAAATGATAAAGAAGTGTTCCATTTTGTTCCTCCAGGCCCTATTTCACCAATAATCTAGGTTTCATAACTTGGGGTGGACTGAGAAAATTTGGAATAGCCAGATAATAGCAATATGATGATTAAAGGATTAGTAATACATAGATTTGCACTTGCAAGATTAATTGATGCTTCATAAGACTTACCGTTTTTATAAATGTCAAGTAACTGTTTAGATAATTTAGTTTTTGTTCAAAATGAAATGTTCTTTCGTTCCTCTTCCAAACAACTAGCAATGAGCTGACTGTGCATTTTTTTATGTTAAAATTTAGCTTAAAATCTTTCCTTCAGAGAGGATTATGTCTTCTATTAAATTGTAATTTTGATTATCACAATGTTTTCCCAGCAAGAATATTTGTTTGTTTGTTTTTAACCTAAACTAGATGCTTGGCTAGAGGATTCTAACCCACGAATAGGCTAAATCCATGATTATCAAACCCATGTTGGTTAGAATTTAATTACGTTTATCTGAGATATTATATAAAGATGTGAAAATAAATTGTAAAACACCACCATTCAGCTCCCATAGGATGGTAATAATACTGGATTTTTAAGCTTTTTATTATTATGAATTCATACTAGTTGTACATATTTATGGGGTACATGTGATACTTTGATACAAGCACACAATGTATAACGATCAAATCAGGGAAACTGGAGTATCCATCATGAATCAAGCATTCATCATACTGCTTTTTCTGTAATTCCCCAATGATTAAATAATCACCTTTAGTAGTTATTTGTATCACAGCCCTTATAATCAAGTCATATCAGTTTGAATGGTAGGGGGACAGAGCATCTACCTTGACTGTTGGTTAGGTTCAATAAAATTATAGAGGTGGAAGAAATGTTAGTGATACAGTATTGACCTTAACAGGTACGTGAGTTGTGATAACAGTGACCAAGTGATTCTCTATGGCTTTGATTTAGGTCACAGAGTCCTGGAAAGATTTATTTATGTCTAAACTAAACCTACTTGTTGAGCAAAATTCTTCTTGTCCTGTCTTCAGGGTATATATGGATATGGAAACTTTGTCCTTTGCTGTTTGGGATTTTTTTAAATGCATTTGATTACAATTTAGGTAACCCTCTTAAAGTCAAAGCTGCTTAAGTTCTCTGTATTCTAATACCCATTTTAGAAGCTAAATTATTCTGTTGCCTTTCACTTCATCAACTTCAAGTTACTTTCCTTAAATTATTTTACTTAAAGAAAAATAATGAGAGGATTACTAATCTAGCATATTTAAAATATCCTCAACATAATCATTTCTTTGGTTGGTTGTTTAAGGAGAAAGAGTGCAGGTGGGTGGTGTGTGGGTACATTCTGAGTCTTAGTTGTTTATGAGACACAATCGGATGTTATTATGTAATATAACATGACCTATTAGTTTGGAAGAAGTATAATTTAAAAGAAAATAATGTGGTTTCTGGAATTAGATATTATGGGTTGGTATTCTAGCTGTACTATTTGGGAGAATTTGGACAAGTTGCTTAACCTTTCTGGGTTTCTTTTCCTCGCCTATAAAGCATGGATAATAATAGTGAGAGGATTAAATAAGTTAACACATGAAATACTCAGAATAGTGCTAGGTTCTTGGTAAGTACACAATATGTGGTAGCTGTTCATCGTCATGATGTTATTGTATACATACATGACATATTGACATACTTAGGCTCCTCACATTTCCTAGAGGGAAACCAAAACTCATGGCAGAGTCAGGAAAATGAAAAATAAGCCAAAAACCTCTTTTTTATTGTAGAAGGTCTGACTCTTCGACCTGTCCCTTAATATGAACACTAATTGACTTGGGTACTTTCCACCATTCCCCATTTTTCCCTTACATTTTCCCATACAGGGATTATATTATATATTTATCCTCAAGTATTTTTATTTTTTTTCTTTTTTTTTCGAGACGGAGTTTCACTTTTGTCACCCAGACTGGAGTGCAATGGTGCGATCTCGGCTCATGCAACCTCCGCCTCCTGGGTTCAAGTAATTCTCCTGCCTCAGCCTCCCGAGTAGCTGGGATTACAGGCGTGTGCCACCACGCCTGGCTAATTTTTGTATTTTTAGCAGTGACGGGGTTTCACCATGTTGGCCAGGCTGGACTCGAACTCCTGACCTCAGGTGACCCACCTGCCTTGGCCTCCCAAAGTGCTGGGATTACAGGCGTGAGCCACCGTGCCCGGCCTACCTTCAAGTATTTTTAAAATTCACTAACTCAGGAGATTCTTGCTCACCTCCCATTTTCAAAAGAAAGAGAATTCACATAAAGTGAACAGCCGAAGTCGCTGAAAATTGGTTTTCCTTACACTTTCCCTCCCAGTTACAGCCTTTTTGTTGTAAGGAAGAAGGGGCTATTTGCCATCACTGAAGGGCTTTGGAGCGGCATGGTGAGTTCAGTAAAATTAATTTTTTTTCAGTCAAGTAATGAAACCTCTAACACCAAGTAGCAGCAACTTTCAGTTTAGTTTTTCATTGTCTTCAATTCAATGTACAAAACCTTGTAGTAAAAAAAGCATGAAAAAATTATTTTTTAAGTATTCTAGATGAGAAGAGAAATAGTCTCAAATTTAACAACTGTCAACAGTTAAAATCTAAAAACAGGAGGCATAGTAGGAGTTTAGAACCTTTGTAAATTTAGAATTTTGGTAAACTTGTTTTCTCCTTGTTGTTTCTCACTTTTGACTAATAATCTCTGTGAAATCAAGGCCTGGCTTTCTGTGCTCCACAAAGTTGCTTATATTGCTACTGTTAGCCCCAGTTAGTCCAGGGAATGGAATGCAGAGTACAGGCACCTATAGAATTTAAACGGGAGATTTCTTTATTTTGTATTCAATGTATTAATAAGATTTTAAAAACATATTTTGGAGAAATTGCTAATTAGTGTATAATCCTGATGCCAATTCTAAAAAACCTTTTTTTTTTTTTTTTTTTTTTTTTGTAGAGACAGGGTCTTATTCTGTCACCCGGGCTGGAGTGCTCTGGTATGATCCTAGTTCACTGTAACCTCAAATACCTGGTCTCAAGCAATCCTCCTACCTCAGCCTCCCCAGTAGCTGTCTCTATAAGCATGCACCACCACACCCAGCTAATTTTCTTATTATTTTTGGTAGAGACAGTCTCACTATGTTGCCCAGGCTGGTCTTGAACTCCTAACCTCAAGCAAACATCCCTCCTCGTGCTCCCAAAATGCTGGGATTACAAGCATAAGCCTTACAAGCATAAGCTACCATGACTGGCTTCCAAAAAATATTTGTTTAAATTCTCTTCCCTCCACAAACACACGCAAAAGAAATATAATCTCCCTTCAGTTTTTCTGACAATATACCACTTTCAGTGGTTTATCTTAGACATCTCAAACCTTTAGAAACAAGTCCTGAACTTAAGAGTTCTGCATGTAGAATCAAAAGGAAAATAAGGTTTGCATTTGAAGTTTGCATTAGTATACTTATCTCTGGATTCCGTTGATTCACATACTCCTCCTACAAGATTTTCCCTAAACACATTTTGAAAAGAAAATGTTGTCTTTACTGAATAATTTCTCTACACACACCCACAATCACTTCTTAGTTTATTTAAATTAGCAATTGTGTCTGCCAGAAGAAAGTTCCATCTAGAGATACAAGGTTGGTTTTCCAATCAGTAGCCGTGGGATAGAATTAAGTAAATTAGTCTATGGCCATACCACCCTGAACATGCCTGCTCTCGTCTGAGCTCAGAAGCTAAGCAGGGTCGGGCCTGGTTAGTACTTGGATGGGAGAATTACATAATTAGTTTTGTTTTTGTTTTTTTGAGACAGAATCTTACTCTGTTACCCAGGCTGGAGTGCAGTGGCATGATCTCAGCTCACTGCAACCTCCGCCTCCTGCGTTCAAGCAATTCTTTCTGCCTCAGCCTCCCAAGCAGCTGGGATTACAGGCCTGTGCCCCACACTTGGCTAGTTTTTTGTATTTTTGTTATAGGCGGGGTTTCACCATGTTGGCCAGGCTGGTCTGTAACTCCTGCCCTCAAGTGATCTGCCCACCTTGGCCTATCAAAGTGCTGGGATTACAGGCCTGAGCCACCACCCCGGCCAGAATTAAGTAAATTAGTTTTAAAGAAAGAAGAAACCATTTTACCTGTATATTGGCTAAATTATTTGATAGCTAACATACATAATATATACCATAACTCTAACTCACTCATTACTTAATATATCCTAGTGTTATTTGCTTTAGATAAAATAATCTATACAGTATTCACTAAAATGTTGCAGTAAGTTACAGTAAAAGTCTACTCCTTTGAAGATGTTTAACAGTAATATAGATTAATTCCATAATTGGGTAGTTATACACAAACATGCCTGAAGACAGTGGAGAAGGCTCACTTTTTCAGGTTTTTTTTCCTTCTTGGACTCCATGATTAGCCACACATACAAAAGGGCAAGGCAGGATTTTAACGTCCTTTCCTTGAAAACATTCGAAATCGAGAAAGAGGTGTGTCTAAGCACAAGAAACGACTGTTGTTAAAATGGTGTTGCTTTCTCATATTTCACATATCTCCAGACATAATGATTCTGGAAATTAGGATAATTACCACCTTTGCTCTCCTACTCAGCTTTTATGGATCACCTGATTTTTCTTTTCGTCGTCTAGAGAGATGTGTGAACCCAGGTAATTTGACAGCAGATTGTCCCTGTACAGATGTAATTTGAAGAAGACTGAAGAAGCTTCATTCTCTTTAACTATTTGGTTTTATTTCATACAAAGAAAATGAAAGGACGGAACAGTTTTTCATTTGGTTTTATTCTGGCAAATGCTATAATTGAAAGTGTAAAACCAATCAATGACACCTCTGGTTAAAATTTATTTCTGAGAATTATCCCGAAGGAGTGATTTCTGAGGAATAATATGCAGCCTTCAATTTACTTTATCACAGCTGGATATGAAGTTAAATCCCCAGCTGGAATTTAACCACCCAGAACTTAGGCACCAGATGGCTTATCTGCACCTCAACCCGACAGCTGTGTCCTGATATGCACAGCTGGTCTTCACATTTGAATGACAATATTTAAATGATAACATTATGTCATGTAGAAAAATGTGTTTGGGTAGCACGAGTCTTGAAAACTAGATTGCACAGTTGCTCTTAATAGTAAACGCACAGCCTCCACGGCTAATTCACATTCCTTCTATTTGTGTTCATGGGTCTTGGCTGGAGATAAGGGTTTACTGCCACATGGCAACATTCCAGGGCCATTCATACTGTACTGCTGTCTATCCACAACGACTCTCCTGGGTACTCATCATGTTAGATTTTCCTTCACATTAAAATAAGCGCAACAGAGTTTCCACTGTGAAGCGGGAGACTTTTAAAATTTTGCAATAATTAATAGCGCATTCTGCTATGGTGGAGGAATTAAAAAGTACGTGACTGGAAGGCAGCTGCTGTGGAGATTCTTCAACATTGTTGGAATATTATTATATCTTAGTTGAACCACAAATATCACCAGGTCAACAAACAGAACAAAATTAATACCAGAATTCAGCACTTTAAATTAAACACTCCGTGAAGGGCAATTCTCAAGGAAATATATTGGAATACATTTCAGATACCAGTGAAAAATCTGACATGTTTCAAATGTGAGATGGATGAATGAATGTGAAAGGGTTCCAGAAAATATAAAGTGGCAAGTTTTCTATTTTCACAATTTGACAGAGATTCCCTATGCTGCTGCTCAAACTCTGATGCATGTATGCACCACCCCAGTGACAAAAAGAAAACTTATCCTTCATGTATCTCCAAAGTAGTCATGGTGAGAAGAAAGAAACATTGTATTTGTAGTAAGGAGCTGTAGATATAGTATCTCACTGCTACTTTTAGTTTCTATAGGTTTGGTCCTGTCATTTAACTTCTATAAACCTCAATGCCTTCACCAGAAAAATGGGAGCTATAGATGATAACACACATGTGACCCTGTTTTGCAAACTGCTATGAAACAGAAGAAAGTGGTGTGACTCTCTTACCGCTTCTTGGTTCTCTAGGGGACTCAGTAAAGAGTAATTCTCTTCCCCACCAGGGTTCTCAGTAAACTGAAATATAAAATTAAGGAGTGGCACAGAGAGGACTGAAGACCACTTTCATAGTTAATAAAGGCTAAGTCAGAGGCCATCCCTTGCTTCGAGAGTCAAATGGACTTCCTAGCATTCAACCCCAGATTTACGCAGCAAGGCAAGACAAAGCAGAGGCAAAGAACACAGTCCCTGTAAGCAGCTCCGGATCAACAGGAACAAGGTCAAAGATGAGGCTGGCATGTCTGGTTTTGTCTTTCAAAATTTATCAATCAAAGAAGCCACTCAAAGCAAAGGAATAGAAAGACGGTGGTTCACTGAATACCCTCGACATGAAAGGAGATATAAGGAGTGTCTTCCTCTAACATTCCTCAGCTTTTCTTCTTATTCCAGATGACTTAAACATTAACGCTTGGTCAGTCAGGGATATGGCTCTCCTCTTTGGAGGAAGATATCATAATCGAGCAGGAGAGTCCTACTCCTACTTTCATGAAGCTACTCTCTCAATACCAGCAATCACTTCTGTGAGTATTTTCCCGAGTCCACTGTGAACAATATAGATTTCAGTCTCATAAGGCTCAGAAAGCTGCTAGAGTACTACATTCATTAAATCAACTCCAAGGTCACTCTGTACCCAAGGCCGAAAATGTATTCCTCATCCTAAACTATGTCCAGTCACATTGTTCAACATAACTAGGTAAAGTTCGGTGCTTCACTTACTCTACTCTACACCACATATCCAAGCCATCACCAAGCCCTGTAGGTTCTTCCTTCAAAACCACTTCTTGGCCAGGCGGTGGCTCACGCCTGTAATCCCAGCATTCTGGGAGGCCAAGGCGGGCAGATCACCTGTGGTCAGGAGTTCCAGTCCAGCCTGGCCAACATGGCGAAACCCTGTCTCTACTAAAACTATAAAAATTAGTCAGGCATGGTGGTGGGCACCTGTAATCCCAGCTACTCAGTAGGCTGAGGCAGAAGAATCGTATGAACCAGGGAGGCAGAGGTTGCAGTGAGCCGAGATCGTGCCACTGTACTCCAGCCTGGGCTATAAGAGCAAAACTTCATCTCAAACAAAAACAACGACAACAAAAATAAAACAACAACAAAACAACAAAACAAAAAAATCCACTTCTCATCACTTCACCATGAGCATTGCACCCCAGCAATTCCATTATGCTGCTTCAATTTCCTCCATGAGTTCTAAACTCTTACTATGCATTTGTTTAGTAGCTTAGGTAAGTTCCATCAGAGTAGGAATTTTGTCTGTTTTATTCACTACTATATCCACAACACCTAAAAACATTCCTGATACATGGTAGGCAACCAATAAATACTTGTGAAAAGAAAAGGGAAAGGAGAGGAGAGCAGAGGAAGGGAGGGGAGGGGAGAGCAGGGGAGGGGAGGAGAGAGCAGGGGAGGGGAGAGCAGGGGAGGGGAGGGGAGGGGAGAGCAGGGAAGGGGAGAGGAAAAAGTAAAAGAGAAGGGAGGAAGGAAGAGGCAGGGAGGGAAAAAGAAGTAAGGAAAAAAGGAAGGCAAATGAAAAGCAACAATTGTTAGGGTTTCTAAGGCTAAGTCATCCTTATATTGCAAGACACCCTCTTCAATTTGTGGTTGAACCTACCTTTGAAGCCTAGAATACAATGTTAGTGGTATATGAAAAGGGCTGTTATCATTTATTACAAACTCCTTATTTTCCAACTCCAGCCTGCACTTTGTCATTATCAGCAATACCAATAGATTTCCCATCAACCAACTAGACTCCCTCTACAGTAAGGGATAACCCTCACTTTTAGTGTTATAACTTAGGTGTTTTAAAATGATACTGAAGAAAGCAAAAGACTGTGATTAATTAGGATTCAGCAATGTTAGGCTACTTGATTCAAATGGATCCCCATTCATGTTTCACAATCTTTTTTGTTCAGTTATTGCCCATCTTCATAAGACTTTCCATAATAAATCTTTTAAAATGCTTCACCAATTTCTAGTCACCAATTCGATTTCAAATCTGTTGTAATCTTGGCAGGTGATTTTTACTACTCTTAGAGAAGATCAAGATTAGCAGGCATTAATCCCCCATGTTCCTTTAATCTCTTATTCTGAAAAATAACCATCTTTTTCTCCCAGATGGAGAACTGTCATTTTCCTTTCAATCTCTCCTTGAGCACCACAGTCATAATTCTGATGTTGAATGAGGCTTCTTTGGCCCTTGAGATCTAAATAAGATAGGTTTAGACTCTGAATTTATTCTCTTCCGAAGTCCAAAGTCCTTTAAAACGTTTCTAGACATTTACATAGGTCTTAAATTTTCAAGCTCACCTAAGTATCTGAGCTTCTGTTTCTGCATGTGCTATTCCCATTATATACCATGTGGGGTTTGGGGGCCTTTTTGTTTGTTTTTTGAAACATAGTCTCGTTCTATTGCCTAGACTAGAGTGCAGTGGCCTGATCTGAGCTCACGGCAACCTCTGACACATGGTAGGCAGCCAATAAATACTTTTGAAAAGAAAAGGGAGAGGAGAGGAAAGGAGAGGCGGGGAGAGGAGGGGTGGGGAGGGGAGAGGCTGAAGCAATTCTCCTGCTTCAGCCTCCTGAGTAGCTGTGATTACTGGCATGCACCACCATACCCAGCTAATTTTTTGTATTTTTAGAAGACACGGGTTTCGCCATGTTGGCCATGCTGGTCTCGAACTCCTGGCTTCAAGTGATCTGCCTGGTCTGGCCTCCCAAAGTGTTGGGATTACAGGCGTGAGCCACTGCTCCCGGCCCCACTGTATACTATGTTGATCCGGAAGTGAAATCCAGATCCTTCAAAATTTTTTGAAAAAAAGAAAGCAATATTGTTGAGTACTGGAGACTTCATCGAAAAGGCCAGGTGGCATCGTTCTGATGATGAGAATAAAGCAGTATTCTACGGGGAGTGTCTGAGAAGGCTTTTGCTTTCTGGATGAAAAGGGAAAGATGTGGCTGATACCAGGTCCTTGTCCTTTTCCCCAGCTTGAATGTGGATGTATGTCTGGAGCAACAGTAGCTGTCTTGTGAAAACAAAGCAGCAAGTAAGTTCTCACAGTTTAGAGCTACTGAACCAATGCCAGCAACTTTCTTATTAGGTGCAAAAAAGTAAAGCCTTGTCGCTTTAAATCACCATTAAGTTTTCTGTTATTTGCAACCGAAAGCACTTAAAGCTAATACAAAATTGCAGAGTTACCATGATCATAACTCTAAACCTATGAAATTCAAGGGGTTTAATGATTTATGAGTTGGGTGCGGTGGTACATAGCTGTTAGTCGCAGCTGAGGCAGGAGGATCGCTTAAGTCCAGGAGTTCCAGGCTGCAGTGAGCTATCATTGTACCTTTGAATAGCCACTGCACCCAGCCTGGGAAACACAGCGAGACCTGGCATTAAAAAAAAACATTTTTAAGCTGTGCCTTTATTCTAAGGGCCGTCCAGTAATAAGGGCACCTAAACTACTGAGTGTCCTCAGAGCTCTGGGTGCAATTAAAAGTGAGTGGTTTCACAGCTACCCAATTCTGTGGTTAGTAGAAAATTATAAAGATGATAGGAGGATCAAAAAGCCTCTTCCACAGAAGCTACATTAGCTGGGTGTGGTGGCCCACGCCTGGGATTCCAGCTGCTCAGGAGGGTGAGGTGGGAGGGTTGCTTGAACCCAAGAGGCAGAGGATGCACTGCCAATCCTCTCAATCTTGAGCCAAGATTGCACCACTGCATTCCAGCCTGGGCAACAGAGCAAGACACTGTCTCAAGCCCCTCTGATACATGAGGGCCTTCCTCATATCAGAGTTCTTATGACACCATTCTCTCAAACCACCTGACTCCCTGAATTTGTCCTGAATTTGGAGACCTGCTTAATCTCTAAATCTGCCCTGTTGAGAAACCTTAGTGTTAGTAACAGACAGCGCTAACTCTGCTTTGTCAGAGTCCTGAATTCCTAATACTGACCTTCACTCATGATCTAGCGTGATGCTATTTTAATTGCTACTGACTATCATATAAACTCAACATAGTATCTGACAGATTAATTCTGAAAAAATTCTTCGTATACAAAGCCAAAAATTGTTACAGCAACAGAAATCAATGGTTAAGTAATTTCTGTGCATCATAAATAGATTTTATACATCCTTTAAAATTACATTGTATCTGCACATGGAATTTTTTTTCGGAGACAAGGTCTCACTGTGTTGCCCCAGGCTGGAGGGCCGTGGTGCAAACAGCTCATTCTAGTTTTGAAACACTGAGCTTGAGCAATCCTCCTGCCTCAGCCTTCCATTTAATAGCTGGGACTACAGGCAGCAGTTGCCACCACAAAGTTAACTTTAAAAAAATTTTTTTTAGAAATAGAGTCTAGCTACATTGCTCAGGCTGGTCTCTAACTCCTGGCCTCAAGCAATCCTCATACCTCAGCCTTCCCAGTAACTAGGATTACAGACATGCACCACCACACCCAGGTGCACATGGATGTTTACAGCAGCTTTATTCATAATTCCCAAAACTTGGAAGCAGCCAAGATGTCCTTCAGTAGGAGAATGAATAAACCGTGATACATCCAGACAATGGAATATTATTCAGCGCTTAAATAAAATGAGCTATCAAGCCATGAAAAGACATGGAGGAACCTTAAATGCGTATTACAAAGTGAAAGAAGCCAATCTAAAAAGTCTCCATACTGCACAATTCCAACTAAATGACCTTCCAGGAAAGGGAAAAACCATGGAGACAGTAAAAAGGTCAGTGGTTGCCATGGGTTAGAGGGGAGGGAGGGATGAATAAATGGAGTAGAGGATTCTTGCAATACTCTAATGGAATATATGCCAGTATACATTTGTCAAACCCACAGAATGTATAATACCAAGTGTGAACCTTAATTTGAAGTATGGATGTGGAATGATAATGATGTGTACAATTTGTTCATCAACTGTAACAAATGTGCCATGAGGTCAGGAGATCAAGACCACCGCTAACGCAGTGAAACCCTGTCTCTACTAAAAATACAAAAAATTAGCTGGGCCTGGTGGTGGGTGCCTGTAGTCCCAGCTACTCGGGCGGCTGAGGCAGGAGAATGGAGTGAACCCAGGAGGCGGAGCTTGCAGTGAGCCGAGATGGCGCCACTGCACTCCAGCCTGGGCAACACAGCAAGATTCCGTCTCAAAAAAAAAAAAAATATGAACTATGGATGTGGAATGATAATGATGTGTAGAATTTGTTCATCAAGTGTAACAAATGTGCCACTCTGGTGGGAAGGCTATCATGTGTGAGGGCAGGGGTATATTTTGTACTTTCTGCTCAATTTTGCTGTGAACCAAAAATTGTTCTTAAGAAATAAAGTCTTCAACTTAAATGTAAGACCTGAAACTATAAAAATTCTAGAATAAAATCATAAAATCTAGGAAAAACTCTTTTGGACATTGGTCTAGGCAAAGAACTTATCACTAGGTCCTCAAAAGGAAATGTGACAAAACCAAAAATAGACTAATGGGACTTCATTAAACCTAAAAGCTTCTGCACAGCAAAAGAAGTAATCAACAGAGTAAACACACAACCTTCAGAATGGGAGAAAATATTTGGAAACGATGCATCTGGCAAAGGACTAATATCCAGAATTTAGGAAGAAATCAAACAATACAATGACAAAAACAACAAATAACCCCATTAAAGAGTAGGCAAAGACATGAACACATATTTTTCAAAAGAAGACATACAAGTGGCAAACAACCATATGAAAAAAATGTTCAACATCAGTAATCATCAGACAAATGCAATTTAAAACCACAATGAGATACCATCTCATACCAGTCAGAATGGCTATTACTAAAAAAGCAAGAAACAGCAGATGTTGGCAAGGATGTGTAGAAAAAGAAACACTTATACACAGTGGGTGGGAATGTAAATTAGTATAATCTCTATGGAAAACAGTATGGAGATTTCTCAAAGAACTAAAAATAGATCTACCCTTCGATCCAGCAATCCCACTACTGGGTATCTAACCAAAGGGAAAGAAATCATTTTATCAAAAAGACACCTGCACTCAAATGTTTATCACAACACTATTCACAATAGCAAAGTCATGGAATCAACCTAAATGTCCATCAGCAAACAACTGGATTAAAAATGTGATATATGTATATATACACACACACACCATGGAATACTACTCATCCATAAAAATGAATGAAATCATGTCGTTTGCAGCAATGTTAATGGAACCGAAGGCCATTATCCTTAGTGAAATAACTCAGAAACGGAAAGTAAAAAACTGGATGTTTTCATTCGTAAGTGGGAGCTAAACAATGAGTACACACGGACATTTAGAGTGGAATAACAGAAGACTCCAAAAGGTAGGAGGGAAGGAGGGGGTGAGGAATGAAATACTACCTTTTGGGTGCAATGTATCCTGTTTGGGTGATGGGTACACTAAAAGCCCAGACGTCACCATTACTCAATATATACATATAACACAACTACACTTATACCCCGTATCTATAAAAATAAAAAATTAAATAAAATTTTTTTAAATCTTCAGAGAACATGTTATAGAGGTCCTTAGCGGTTTTCTGGGGTATTAACAATATTCTGTTTGTTTATATAAGTGGTGATTACATAGCTGTTCATTTTCTACAAAATTCTTTAATCTATTTATTTACATTTTATGTCCTTTACTGTATTTACATTGCACAATGAAGGTTTTTAAAAAGCATAAATTTTAATGATATGCAGAGGTCAAAGAGTTATTAAATAAAAAAGCAGGTTCTACAACAGTGTGTATAATACCAAGATTTTTCACCAAACAGATACATATCAAAATGTTAAGAGGCTGGTGATTTTCAACAAGAGCTAGAGTATTTCAGAGATATTTGAAGGACACAAAAGTGTTTCTAAAAAATGAAAAAAATAAGCTATGTTATGTGAAAATCTTTCCTTTCATATTTTTATATGAATGAGAATTAACAGACTATTTGTGTAGCTACACACAGGATACATGTGTTCATTATTTGGATAGTTTTCTAATACTCATTATCATGATCAACAAGTAGATATCATTTTAAATGCATAATGTACTTCCTGTAAGTCACTGTTAGTTTAGAAGTTTGCTTTTATTGTTCAATTTCTTTATTGAAATCATCTGTCACACTACCTTAACAATGTCAAAGTCATTTTTTAAGTGGTAGGAAGACATCCTGACATCTCCTCTGTTGCCCTAAGGCTTTACTATTGTAATGGATCACATTTATGATGACATCATAATGTTATAAACAACTGTCACAAAAAGCAAGATCCACCATGTTTAATAGTCTACTATGTCCTTGTTAAGAAAACTATATCACAGCAGTGGCCCAGTATTACAATTACACATTGAAAATATGTTGTACATAATTTATTTTGATAAGAAATAACTTAATAGGCCCACATTCTACTGCACAATCTTGGTCTTCATAAGTCACTAAGATGACTTTTAAAGGTTAAAAAGTCAAAAAAGTTTGTGATTAGAATCTGCTATTGATTTGACAAATGGTTTTGGGGGCATGACCCAGAAAAATTATTTCAGAAGAGAAGAATGCTCTCTTTTCTCATTTAGAGAATAAGAAGATGACACTTATTTCTGTATAATGACTCTAATTACATCCAGAATGTACAATCAGGTAGTAACATCAAATGTTCCCAGATTAATGTAGACATTGATTTAAATTAGAAACACAGTACCACAATGCTCTAACATCAGCAAAAATCATTACTTACAGTTTATGAAACTGACAGGAGCAAATGCCAATCAAGTAAATAGCCTATATTTAGATAACCTAGGTAATAGTTCAGTGGAGAGTTTTGAAAAAGAAATTATCATTTCAATGCCAAGTCACGCTTACAGCTTTGAACAAGTAGCAAAACATGGACATGTTTCTCAAATGGATTTCACAGCATCAGTGCAAAAGCCGGAGGGGATGGCTTAGTTTTTTAAGCCTCAGAATTGAAATACCTAGACTCCCTGCAACTACAGCATTAAATCCTCTGTGGAACCACAGCTTCAAATGCTATCAGGAGGGACTCAACTCTTCATCCTTCTAAGACTGATAAATTGAAAGCCATGAAGTTTAGAGGAAATAAGAGAGCCTGCAGCAGTCTGAAACTCCTCCACCCACCTCCAACACACACACATACACAAACACACACACACAAAGGCTCTATTTGCAACATCACTTAAGATTCCATTTGAGGCTTTCCCCTTGTTAAGACTTAAGGGTGTTGTTTTTAAGACATCCAGAAATCTCACAGTCCTGCCATGCACCATCTTTATAAGCATTTAAACCAAATTTCAGGCAGCTCCAAGTAAACTAAAAACGTTATTTTTAATTCTCATTTAATATATTCAAGGAAATTCTAAGTGATTACTTTCAAATGCATTATAGGTATTGGGCCAACTCTTTATTCTTCCTGTGGAAATTTCTGTGTCTCAAATGATCAAATTGATTTCTTTTTACTGCCTTGTATGTTTCTGGACTGCCTCCTTGACATCAATTATAGGTACTTGGGAATGGCAAATTAGAATAAGAGAATTTTATTTAATTTGCCTGGTATTACACCATTCTCCCACATCTCCTACCTCATTCACAAAGCTTTGTAAAATAAGAAAGAATACTATTATTATCTCCATTTTATAGATGAGAAAAGCATGGCTTAGGAAGCTTACATGAGTTAACCACAGCTGATACATAGTCACCTGTTTTTTTTATTTTTTTTTTAATAGAGACAGGAATCTCGCTATGTTGCCCAGGCTGGTCTCAAACTCTTGGGCTCAAGCCATCCACCCACCTCAGCCTCCCAAAGTGCCAGGATTATGGACATGAGCCACTAGGCCTGGCCACACCCTAAGTTTTAAAATCTAAGTCTCGAAAATCCTCCTGAAGTATTGCTAGTTATAAGTAAGCTCTACTTAGGAACAGGAACATTTTGCCAAACAAAATCGTGTAATGCATTCTAAATTTAAATAAAAATACTTTTACAAATAGTTCCTTTGATTTATCAGTAACACTAAATATCTCTGCCCTTGTGTATAATGATTTAAAAGAATGAAAAATTGGAGAGGATGCTGGAAAAACTGAGGATCATTTATTTTACGGTCTACTACTGAAACAGGAAAAGTTCCCTTGTCGCCCTTGCAGGGCGTGTGATGGGGGTGTGGCTCGCTTCTTCAGTGTCCTGCTGCTCAAACCTCTATAGGGGCATACAGACGGGCAGATTGTGAGGCTCTGACCCCACAGCAGTGTCTAGGTGTGAATGTTTACAGCTGAAGCCCCCGTGGGCATGTGTTACAGGGTGCTCTTTTAGTTTAACCGTCTGTAGGCGGCTTGTGTTAGCTCGATTAGACCCCTGCCTTATCGCAAAGACAGAGGGCTTTCTGTATCCCGGGTTCTTACCTTGGTGTACGGGAAGAATTGGATCACACGTGGGCTTGAAGAATGAGTGGAAAGTTTTATTGAGTGGAAGTAGCTCTCGGCAGACGGGGGAACCAGAAGGGAGATGGTTTTCTCCTGGAGTCAGCTATGGCGGCCTGACTCTTCTCTGACCTCCCGCGACAAACTCTGCATTCTTCCGCTGGGCAATGGCCTGCCAGCATGCCGGTGTGCTCCTATGCTGGTGCGTTCCTTTCGACAGCCAGCAGCCCCTGTATTCTCTGCCTATATGCTCCTCTCAATGTCCAGCTGCTTGTGCGTCTGCCTGCCAGGGTCTCGGGGGTTTTTAAAGGCACAGGATGAGGGCATGGCAGGCCAGGGTGGTCTTGGGAAATGCGACATTCGGGCAGGAAAACAAAAATGCCTGTCTTCACCTAGGTGGGCCCAGGCCCAGGGATGAAGCCCTAGCTGGGGACCACGCCCTCCTCTACCCGGCACTTCCCGCCCCCCTTCCTTATCATTTAAAGGACCACGCCCTTCCCTTCCCAGCATTCCCTTCCCAGCACTTTCCTGCGGCATCACTACCTGTTAACAGGTGTTCCTTTTCGTTTAGATTTACCTCAAAACAAAGGCGAGGATCTAATTATATTTAGGCCCAAAAGAGCACCTAAGTGAGAGTAACGGAAGGTTACTTCTAGAACTAAAATGAAAATTATTCTTCAAGTGTTAGTCAAAGGAAAACTACTCCAGAAGGAACCAAATATCCAGACGAATTTAACTTCTTTAAGAAACAGCTACAATTTAGGCAAACTGGACAGTGGATCCAGTAGGTATTTTAGTAGCCACTAAGAAGACACTGAATCGGGTAGATTCTATAGGGATTGCATATTAGTTATTTAAATACAAATATCCGGCTGGGCACTGTGGCTCACACCTGTAATCCCAGCATTTTGGGAGGTCCGGGGAGGGGGGGGGTGCGGTGGGTGGATCACCTGAGGTCAGGAGTTCAAGACCAACCTGGCCAAAATGGCAAAACCTGTCTCTACTAAAAATACAAAAATTAGCCGGGCATGGTAGTAGGCAGTAGCAATCCCAGCTACTCAGGAGGCTGGGGCAAGAGAATCGCTTGAATGCAGGAGGTGGAGGTTGCAGTGAGCTGAGATTACACCAATGAACTCCAGCCTGGGCGATAGAGCAAGACTCCATCTCAAAAAATAAATAAATACATACATACATACAAATATCCATGGAAAAGTTGATATATTGAGACCTTCTATCAGCCATTCCCACTATAGTGTAATTTAGCTGTTTCTCTGACAGGAATTTTTATTTAAGAAGAAAGAATTTGGAGAAATAGACATAGTAGGAGGTAACAGATCAGGCTCTTTCCACCAGAAGAAACACAAATACCTTAAAAAACAGGAAGAGGCTAGAGAGATCAGTGGGGTACTAAGACCAATTTTCCATGTATTGTATTTTACAATTTTTGCTAAAGGCATGTCCTAATTCCTTAAGGCTGCATAAAAATACTCAGCCCAGGAGCGAAGGAAAATTTACTCAGTGGACAATGTATGTTTTTCTGGCTTTCTTACCCTGTTTCACCCAAGTTTCCAGTTTCACCCAAGTTTCCAGTTTCACCTGCCATTGGGTTATGATTACTCCAGCACAGATGACTTGTTCCTCTTCCAAATCCCATGAAAGGAACTTAGAAAATTTGTCTTTATTATATCTTTTAATTAACACTTCCCCAACGGGATAATGATACTTCTGGGCTATCTTATGTTCTTTAAATTATGTATTTAATTTCCTAGCAATCAATAAGAGCCTTGAAGGTTTTGTAAGTCTCACAACTCCTACCTAGTTTATATTTTTACATTTATTTATTTATTTATTTATTTTTTTTTTTTTTTTTTTTTTTGAGACGGAGTCTCGCTCTGTCGCCCAGGCTGGAGTGCAGTGGCGAGATCTCGGCTCACTGCAAGCTCCGCCTCCCGGGTTCACGCCATTCTCCTGCCTCAGCCTCCCAAGTAGTTGGGACTACAGGCATGCACCACCACGCCCGGCTAATTTTTGTATTTTTAGTAGAGACGGGTTTCACTATGTTGGCCAGGCTGGTCTCGAACTCCTGACCTCGTGATCCACCCACCTCAGCATCCCAAAGTGTTGGGATTACAGGCGTGAGCCATCGTGCCTGGCCTAGTTCATATTTTTAAAGTTTGTATAGATTTATAGATGCTTTTAAAAATTATGTGATTATGTGTCTTGCCTTGGCAACCTGGGCAGGCATTCCAGACGCCCAAAGGGATTATTAGTTCATGTTCGCACGTCTGCCCAGCAACAAAACTGAGCACGTAAAATCCCCATTCCTCCTCTTATTCATTTATTTAGCACTTAATAGTGCCAGGCAGGAAGGTAAAAATACATTTAAAAAGGAATGGAGGTAGCCGTCTTGCCCTGGAGGTGCAGGAAGCTGCACTTCAGTGTGCTAGGTAGAGGGTACATAGGCCGTTTCTGTTTTTCTTCCAGCTCAGGGATTTATAATGAGAGGAAGTGCTACAAAAAGCTGTGGTGCGAAAATGACGGACGCTATGAATGGAAAAAAAATCTAAAATCAATCCGGTCCTAAGCAAACACGCTTCACCTACACTCATAACTATTGCAGACCTCCGAGGCCTGGGATCCCCAAGAATATACTGAGTTTGACAAACTTTTCAACTTCAACTTTAAATTAAAAAGACAGTAAAAGAACCAAATCCATAGTACACAGCAATCGGCTAAAGTTCCTGGGGCCCTGCAACCCAGAGTTGAATAATTTTGTATTAAATTCCCAATATCAAGCTAAATCTATTTTAACCACAGGAAAAGCAGCAACTTGTCTGGCTATTTTAAAAATCTGCACAGCACTTAGGAAGAAGCACCTTAGCGCTGGGAACAGCTCAGCACCCCGTGACACAACTCTCCCGCGGGCCCAGGGACGCCTCGTCTCGCGAGAGTTGAGGGACGCCTAAGCGCACCCCCGAGAGAGCGGGCGTGGGCGCTAGGCGGGCGGGGCACTGGGGATTAATTGTTCGGCGATCGCTGGCTGCCGGGACTTTTCTCGCGCTGGTCTCTTCGGTGCTGAGGGATGGCGCGGAAGTCGAACTTGCCTGTGCGTCTCGTGCCGTTTCTGCTCTGCCAGGCCCTAGTGCGCTGCTCCAGCCCTCTGCCCCTGGTCGTCAACACTTGGCCTTTTAAGAATGCAACCGAAGCAGGTGCGGGTTGGCGGCCTGGGCGGGTGGCTGCGCCGCGAGAGCTTGCGGGTGGGGATGACTAGCCCGCCCCGCTGCAGTCACCCGGCAGGGCGGACGGAAGAGCGCCGGGCTGGGCCGGGCCTCGCGGTCCCGCCCTCTAGGTCTTCCTGAGTCTCCAGCGCCGCTCAGTCTCTTGCAAGTGGCCTTTACTGCATCCTCCCCACCTACCGCTGTTGCATCTTAGGTCCTCCCTTCATGCAGCCCCCAGCGCAATATATTTTCCACTCTGCTGCTGACCATACTTATGGCCTTTGTGCTTTAATCAAGTAGCAGCTACGCTTTTCTGCCTGACAGTCTTTTCACGGGCTGTGTACGTCTCCACCTCTCGTTTCTAATCCTTCACTTCTTTGCAATTTTGTAGGCGACTAATAGTATCCCAGCCATAGCCTACTCTTTTCCCATTTACTTTTTTTGCCACGTGTTGTCATACTTTACCTGCCACCTAGAATTCAAGGTTCCAACCTTTGCTGTACATTAACACTATCTGGGGAGCTTCTCAAAAATCATCCTGCCGGGGCCCACCTCCTGTGACTGTGATCTAACTGCTGGACTCAGGGCCACTGTTTTTCTTTAAAAAGCTCCCTAGGTGATTTCGATTTGCAGACAGGGTTGAGAACCACTAAGCTAAGGTATCACCTCTTCCAGGAAGCGTTCCCTGACTTAACTGCCCTCGTGTCCAGAATGAGTTAGGTTCCTGCCTTCTGCACCTTGTTAATAGCCTTTACGTACCATTATCTTGGCATTTTCGCATTGTACTATGCTTGTTTCTTTCATTTGCTTAATGACCAGAAGAGTCATTTTCAGACCCCTCCTCCTCCATCTGAAGTTGCTAACGTATTAACTTTCTAGGGCAGAATTGGCTCCAGAATTTGGTGGCAGTGCATACGATTCAGAGAAAATGAAGAAGCAGGCTGTGAGAAAGATACTCCCAGCCATAATGAGACGAAAAGAAATTGCATCAGCCTGGGCGGGGGACAGTTCTGTGTTTAAGTTGCCTGTATTGAAAGAGGGAACTTGCGTAAATACACTTTCAAGCCTGTAGGTGCTGTAGTGATGCTTAAAGTGTTTACCAACCAGAGCACCCACTCTTCAAGGAATTCTGTTGTTACCAGAAAAGAAATTGTCCATCAAAGACCCTTCCCCCCACACCCCCAAATGTATGGGATCCTGGCTCTGCTACATACCAGCTGTGTGACCTTAAACTAACTGCCTGACCTGTGGCTCTGTTTACTTTTCTTTAAAATGAGGGTCGTGATTGTACAGTACCTACCACAGAAGCTGTTATGAAGACTCAATGAACTAATCCATATGAAGTCCACGTTGTAATTGTTTGCTGTTCAGTATTATTAAGACTTCCTGGGATAGGTGTTACCTCAATACACATATTAATTATGCATATTTTAATCTAATGATGCAGAAGAAATGTGTGAAGAAGGCTGCGGTTTAGTGGATTTTTTATTTACCTGCCTTTTAGTGGTTTCGATTGTACCTTTTAAAATAAAGGAGGGGATACTGATTTCGTTTCTCACACACAGAAGAGATAGATATTAGTAAGTGAAAAAAAAAACTTTCACCTTGCACCAATAGCCAGTTTTTTGAGTTCTTCTGATAACTAGTTAAATAATTTTGACTCTTCACTGACTCCTTTGTAGCACTTGATAAACTAATGTGTTAAAAAATCAGCTTAACTCAGTAAATGTGAAAAAGTTGTTAAATTGGAGTTGGTTTGTTGCATTTGGCATTGAAAAAATATATATATATATAAACAAGCATTATTGGGATTTGATTAACAGCGTGGAGGGCATTAGCATCTGGAGGCTCTGCCCTGGATGCAGTGGAGAGCGGCTGTGCCATGTGTGAGAGAGAGCAGTGTGACGGCTCTGTAGGCTTTGGAGGAAGTCCCGATGAACTTGGAGAAACCACACTAGATGCCATGATCATGGATGGGTAAGAACACCGTTCAGGTCCTGTTTATTATGTTGAGTTACATTTAGAGTTGTGGTCTTCTGAGAGCAAGATGAAAGAATGCATGAGTTTTGTCACAGATCAAAACCCCTAGCTTATTATACTTGACCTTTCTAAACACAGTTTCCCTCTCAACTGAAAAAAAAAAAAATCAGAGTAATAGAAATATCACATGGAGAGATAGGTAGTCCCTTAGAACTGGGAGAATGCCAAGCTAAAAAACTATGTCTCTGACCTTATAAACAATCGTTTATCTGCTGTCCACAAATGCTGTGGTTTGCCTGACCTGAAGCCTTCAGGCCCCTTTCAAAAGCCATATTTAAAATGAGCTTGGAGAAACTGAGAATTTTAGTGCTGTTGTGGTATATGGCAAGTTGATTTTCTATTTTTTTCCTTAATTTTGTCTGATTGTGGGAATCTATATGAACTTCGTGGATGTGCTGTCACTTCTGTGTTAAGATGGTGGAGTTTAACCGCAAAACACTATTGATTGGAGAAAAGCAATGTTTTTAAACTATGAACCTCTGAAAACTCCTTAATTCCTAACTGCATTCTATTTTCTTGCAGCACTACTATGGATGTAGGAGCAGTAGGCGATCTCAGACGAATTAAAAATGCTATTGGTGTGGCACGGAAAGTACTGGAACATACAACACACACACTTTTAGTAGGAGAGTCAGGTATTTTTTTAACTACACTGAAATTTTTTCTAGTCTTTTGACTATAGTTCTCACTGAAAAATAGTACAAAATCATGGATAAAACCAGACCTAAGTTCAAATTCCAGCTGTTTTACTTAACATCTATTTAACTGGATAAGTAACTTCTAAATCTCTTCTTCATCTCTAAGAAGAAGGCAATGGAAGTTTTGAGACGGAGTTTCGCTCTTGTCACCCAGGCTGGAGTGCAATGGCGCGATCTCAGCTCCCTACAACCTCCGCCTCCTGGGTTCAAGTGATTCTCCTACCTCAGCCTTCCAAGTAGCTGGGATTACAGGCACGTGCCACCATGCCCAGCTAATTTTTGTATTTTTAGTAGAGACGGGGTTTCACCATGTTGGCCAGGATGGTCTCAATCTCTTGACTTCGTGATCCACCCGCCTCAGCCTCCCAAAGTGCTGGGATTACAGGTGTGAGCCACCGCGCCTGGCCGGGACGAGAACTCTTATAATGCATGCCCCAAAGGTTTTAAGTGGATCTGTTTTAGGAAGGGCATAAGGAAATCGAAGGTCTAAAAATTGAGTCTCTTAAAACTGTTCATGTGTGAATATTCCTTTGAAAGTCTTTGTGTAGCTCACTTAAGATGCTGCTGACCCAGAATGTCTCTAGTACATATATTTTTGTTGAAAAGACAATACTTGAATAATTTATACTTTCCTTTTTTCCAATCTCCAGCCACCACATTTGCTCAAAGTATGGGGTTTATCAATGAAGACTTATCTACCAGTGCTTCTCAAGCTCTTCATTCAGATTGGCTTGCTCGGAATTGCCAGCCAAATTATTGGAGGGTATGCACACATTTAATTTAAAAAAATAAGTTAATTGAAAATATTCAGTGACATCCTTTCTGCTCAGTGTTGCCTGCCTGTTGTCCAGGGTACTGGTTAGCATCCTGGCTGTACATTAGAACTAGTGGTTTTAGTTGACTCTCCGGGTATGGATGGTCCTGAAACACCTCTAGCTGCATCGGATGCATATCCAGCATGGAGAGCTACTGGTCTCTCACAATAGTTTTCAAACTGAAGTTTCTGCCATGTGGAGGTGGCTGCCTCAATCAGGGCTGCTCTGCTTGTATTTCTTTCTAACTAAGTCTAAAAAATCAGTTTGGAAACTATGAGTCTAAAATATTTCTTAGATTTTACGTGCAGTGTATCCAGTATCTTGTTCTTGACTTGAGGACATGTAATATTACATGTCTAGTATGTTACCAGTGGAATAATTTTTCTTTAATGAGACTTTTGGCATAAATCAGTTTGCCTTTGCCGTACAGGGTCCTTCTGTGGGATATCTTAGTCTCTCATCTATTTCTTCCCTAAGTCCTAATTACTTTCGAGTAGCCATCAAGTCAGAAGTCCCTTGGGTTAGCACTTGAAAGAGGCTAATCATAAAACGAAGTTAGGGGAAGCACCTAGTGCACTGATGTGTAAGACATGAGGAATAGGAATAGGTTTCTTGCTTTAATACCAGTCTACATACACAACCTAAATTTATGAGTTTGCATTATATTCTTGAGCCCTTTAGATTTATAAAGGAATCTTAAAGCACAACTTAGAATATATTCACATAAACCTAGCTTTGAAGAAACAATAAAAGCTTTTAAAACATATTTTACTTTAAGTCTCAGAATTCTTTGGCCAAGGAACAAATTTCTGAAATTTAAAGGTCCAGTGTATATCTAATTTCTTTAAGGATTAATATCTAATTTTAGAAAATTTTACTATTGTGTTCAGAATTTTAGATATATATAAAGAGAGAAATTAGGGACCTGTGTCATGCAATATAGATACCTCACCTGTATTATTTAATTCTTAGACTAGAATGGATATTCAGTAAAATTATTTATCTTATTTGTTTTTATATAAGACTTAGTGATTTCTTAGCTTTTAATTCTTATCTTTAAGTTACCAGATGTCTTTTTTTGGTTTCTTGCTAGTGTTTAGCGATTGTACATAATTTCTTGGCAATTTCTAAAAATACCCTTTGTAAGAAATAAAACTTAAATCTTGTTTACAGAATGTTATACCAGATCCCTCAAAATACTGCGGACCCTACAAACCACCTGGTATCTTAAAGCAGGATATTCCTATCCATAAAGAAACAGAAGATGATCGTGGTCATGACACTATTGGTAATTTGCCTTTTGTGCAGTTTTTATGGATAAAGTTTAGTTAATTATCTTCCTGTAGCTCTTCCCTATTCTTCTACCAGAAGTTGATTTTGATTGTTTTAATGCCAATTAAGTGTGCCTCTCTATAGATAGATCCATCTTGTCTTAGGATCTGTATAAAATTTGGCAAATTATTTATACAAGACACCTAAAACCCAATGACTATTCACTTGCGGATTTTTAAATCTTTATTTGACATTTCATTTTTTGGCAGTTTTATGTTGCTGTATTTTAGTGACCTTAAATAACTTTTTCCAAGTTACAATGTTGAAAATTTACATTAGTCTGTGTCTTAGTTTGTTTTTCGCTGTTATAACAGACTACCACAGACTGGGTAATTTATAAACAAAAGTTTATTTGCCTCACAGTTCTGGAGCCTGAGAAGTTCAAGAACAGGGCACTGGCATCTGGCAAGGGCCATCCCAAGGTGGAAGTCAAGAGAATGAGACAGGAAATTGGGTAGAACTCATCCTTTATATCAGGAACCCACTCCCTGCGATAATGGCATTAAGCCCTTTTAGCCTAATCGCCTCTTAAAGGCCCCACCTGTTAATAATAATTAATAATGTTAATTGCCTGTTATAGTGGCAGTTAACAAAATACCCAGACTGGATGGCTTATAAACAACAGAAATTTATTTCTCACAGTTACGGAGGCTGGGAAGTTCAAGGTCAAGGCGCTGGCAGGTTCAGAGTTTGGAGACGGCTTGTTTTCCTGGCTCATGGATGGCGTCTTCTTGCTGTGTCATCACATGGTGGAAGGGGCGAGGAAGCTCTCTGGGGCCTCATTTATAAGGGATGAATTCCATTCATGGGGGCTCTGTCCTCATGACCTAGTGAGCTCCCAAAGGCCTCACCTCTTGATACCATCACCTTGTGGAATAGGATGTTGACATGAATTTGGGGGAACACAAACATTCAGAGCACAGCAGTTATTACCAGTTGCTCAATTATTCGGTTATATTTGAGGTAAACTTTATACACCTACAGTGATTTTTTTTTTTTAACTTCTAGGCATGGTTGTAATCCATAAGACAGGACATATTGCTGCTGGTACATCTACAAATGGTATAAAATTCAAAATACATGGGTTAGTGTTTCCAAAAGAACAGAGCTCTCAAATATACATTGAATGCAGAGCAATATATGCCGGGTGCTATGGGGGTTGCAAAGCACAGCCCTAGTCTCACAGCTGCGATGAATGAGTGTGAAAGAAAATGCAGTACTCTCTGCTGAGTGCCACAGGAGAGGGAGTCACAGCCAGTGCTATAGGGTTTAGGGGTGGCAGAGGTGATCTCTTTAAGCTGGGGTAATTAGGAACACCAGTAAAGTGATGCTTGGAGCTCAGCCCTGAGTCATGGTAGTTGAGGTTCAGCGCTCCTACTGGCTAGGAAAGTTGTGTGCGTATATGTGTGTGTGTGTTCAGGGCTCCCACTGGGGTGTGTGTATGTGTGCATGTGTTCAGAACTCCCACTGGCTTGGAAAGAAGGGGTGTGTGTGTGTGTGCACGCGCACGCAGAAGTACTGGCTTGGAAAGAAGGGGTGTGTATGTGTGCGTGTGCGTGCACGCTCAGGGCTCCCACTGGTGTGGGTGTGTGTGTGTGTATTCAGGGCTCCCACTGGCTAGGGAAGAAGGGGTGTGGGGGTGTGTGTGTATTTTGGGGTAGGGGAAGTGGTATTGGAAGATAAGACTACAAGGGAAGACTGGGGCCAGATTTAAGGAGTCTTAAGTCAGTTGAAGGCATTCTGGATTTAATTTTGAAATAGAAAAGCATTAAACATTTCTTACTAGAAAAAAATCTGGTAAAAGTTTGGCACATTACATAGGAAGCGGAAATAGATTATAGATGAGGGAAACCAATTTTGAACATGTTGCAATCATCTGGAAATTGGATGATAAAGGATGGTAATAATAGAATAGTCACTGTAAATCTATGCCATCCTGGTATATACCTGGCTGATAACAAGTTCTTTTAAAAAATTAATTTTAATGACAATGAAAATTATGTGTATTTGTGGTGTACAACATGATACTTTGATATATGTATATGTTGTAGAATGGCTAAATCAAGCTATTTAACTTATTATCTCACAGACCTATTTTATTATGGTGAGAACACTTAAAATCTACTTAGCAGTTTTCAGCTGGGTGCAGTGGCTCACGCCTGTAATCCCAGCTCTTTGGGAGGCCAAGGCAGGCAGATCACCTGAGGTCAGGAGTTCGAGACCAGCCTGGCCAACATGGTGAAACCCAGTCTCTACTGAAAAAAAAAAAAAAAATACAAAAAATTAGCTGAGCTTGGTGGTTCGTGTCTGTAGTCCCAGCTACTCAGGAGGCTGAGACAGGGAGAATCGCTTGAACCCAGGAGGCGGAGGTTGCAGTGAGCCAAGATCAATGCCATTGCACTCCAGCTGGGTGACAGAGCAAGACTCCGTCTCAAAAAAAAAAAAATCTACTTCGCAGTTTTCAAATGTGCACTCTATTGTTATTAACCTTAGTCAGCATGATCCGCAGTAGGCCTCTGGAACTTACCCTCCTGCCTAACTGGAATTGTGTGTCCTTTGACCGGCATCTCGCCAGGTCCCCCTCCCCCCAGCCTCCAGTAACCACCATTTTAGTCTCTGTTTCTATGAGTTCAGCTGTTGTACACTCCACGTCTGATAACAAATTCTTACATAATTAATGCAGGTTTGTGAAAACCTTAGTTAAAAAACTAATGAAAACCTGTTCTGTCTTTGTTCTGATGAAGAATTTACTTAAAACGGTATCAGAGGCTAAGTGGAACTATCCCTTATTTGGAACAGCTTATGACTTAATGTGTTTTACACTCGATTTCCTGCCCTAAATTGTTAATACCTTCTCAAAGCCGTGTAGGAGACTCACCAATACCTGGAGCTGGAGCCTATGCTGACGATACTGCAGGGGCAGCCACAGCCACTGGGAATGGTGATATATTGATGCGCTTCCTACCAAGGTATGACTTCTTAGTTTGTGAATTTTAGAGACCTTTGGAGAAGATATTTTTTTCTTTTAAGATAGAAAATAATTTTTGAGGCTGGATGCAGTGGCTCACGACTGTAATCCTAGCATTTTGGGAGACCGAGGCAGGTGGATCACCTGAGGTCAGGAGTTCGAGACCAGCCTGGCCAGCATGGTCTCGAACTCCTGACCGTTTCTACTAAAAATACAAAAAATTTAGCTGGGCATGGTGGCACAAGTCTATAGTCCCAGCTACTCGGGAGGCTGTGGTAGGAGAATCGCTTGAACCTGGGAGACAGAGGTTGCAGTGAACCAAGATCGCGCCACTGCACTCCAGCGTGGGCAACAAGAATGAGACTCTGTCTCAAGAAAATAAAAGAAAGAAAACATAATTTTTGTATTGTGTAACCTGAATTTCTGTGCACAAGAGCTTCTTAGAAACTGCATACACATCTGAAATTCATGGGTGGATTAGTTGAAAAGATAGACACTGTATCAAAGTTGACTTGCTTTGTGGATGCTTTAACAGAAGTAACCGACTCTTGTTCATTTATGTGTATTCTATCACATGTGGCAATTTTGGTGGTTTTAATTTCTAACTTCAAGTAACCCAATTTGGAGTTAGTATTTATTCTGAGACACTAAGGTTTCACCTCTGTTTCAATCAGCTACCAAGCTGTAGAATACATGAGAAGAGGAGAACATCCAACCATAGCTTGCCAAAAAGTGATTTCAAGAATCCAGAAGCATTTTCCAGAATTCTTTGGGGCTGTTATATGTGCCAATGTGACTGGAAGTTACGGTAAGTTGTGTTTGGATTTTGTATTTGTGTGAACTTCCAAATATCTATAAAACATACACTTTTTAAATATTGTTTTGTACAATACACTATATTCAATAGAAAAAGAGACTCCTTAAGTGGGCATTGAATAAATGTTCATTGATGATCTCAAGACCCACAGCGTTAAAAATATACCTAAAAGCCTCTTTGGATTGACTGCTGGTAGTTATGACCCAGTCTCTGACTAGTAGTTCTTATCTTTCACATGTGTCTTAAATGAAGTTTAGCTTCAGCTCCAGTACACGTTGACATAGGCTAATCTAGTCAAATGTTTATACTAATTAAAAATAGACAAGGATAAATTATCTTCCCTATTTCTTTTCTATTCATTATTTAAATGCCTCAGCCATTTAGATCTTCTCGGGGCTCCAAAGAACAAAATGTATTACTAATTAGTAAACCGAAGAGGTTAGCAGAATTATTTTTGCACTGTTTGAGGCTTGTCTTTCACTTCATTTACTTTCCATATGAGCCTATCACAGTTTCAAAGCATTTTAAGATCAGCCACTGCTGATTCTCATTAGTGAATTTTCAGATGGGGAAGATACACAGCTTACTGATCAATATGACTTATTAGGTTGGACTGCTTATTATTGTTCTTTGATCTTTTACTTCCCACAGTTCTATATTTGAAAAACTTGTTTGAGGAATGCTTTATTCTTTTTTAAGCACTAAGACACAAAAGTCAATAAAAATTATGAAGGGGAAAAGCTTTATGTATCAAATAAGGCAGTTTTATTGATTCCCTCTTAAGAAATAAACCTTATTAGAAAGCTCAAAGTTGGATTTAACAGAATGAAAAAAATGATAATTATATAATTGTGGATGAATTTACAGGTGACTAGTTTCTTCTATTTAATGACCAAAGAGGACCCTCCCCCAGGTGTTTGAGCATGAGAAGATGAACTTGATTAGACAAAGCATCTTGACAAATTACTCTTGACTCTTCCTGTGAGAGTAGAAGAATAGGGAGCAATGGTGGGGTATGGGGTTATGAATGAATGATGAGAATGTTCTAGTGGCTAGAGAAATAAAATGTGGGAGATGTGCCTGAATAATTTTTTCTAAGAAAAACACATAAGAACAGTTAAATAATCGTAGCAGTGACAGCATGTGTATAGATCAACAACAACAACAAAAACCAGCCAGTTTTCTGAAGTTCAAAGAGATAGTTGACCAGCTACCTCATTCCTTTCACGGACTGTTCACTGCTCAGTTCTGAGGAGGATGACACTAGTGTATTTCCACGTGGCTTAGACATAAGGTATACAGTAGCCAGTGTCTAGTCAAATAAGCAGTATCTGTATTGGTTATAAATATGTGCATCCTATAGTTCACCAAACGTCTTTCTCATTTTTGGCCCCAGGTGCTGCTTGCAATAAACTTTCAACATTTACTCAGTTTAGTTTCATGGTTTATAATTCCGAAAAGAATCAGCCAACTGAGGAAAAAGTGGACTGCATCTAATCCATCTTTACTGTCAACATCTGTATTTAAAGAAGAAAGAAACAAAGGCTGAAAAGGCTGCTCACTCTCATCATCTAGTGTTCCTCATGTGTTCTAAAGTCTTTTTGTAAAATAAACACAAAAATAAATTTATGTTGAATTGGCACTTTCTATATCTGAAATTTTATTATCTATTTTTATTTAACCTTTCTTATATTATCTGAAGATGAATATGTATGTGGCTGTATTTTGTATATATTTAAGTTTTAAGTGACACTTGGATTTCTGATCAGTGTTGCAAAAAATGGCTACTTTGAGATTTATTTCCACAGTGATATATTAAACCCAAAAGGAATCATCATATTTGGATGCTTAAAATAGAGTATACAAGTTTTTTAGACCCAAAGAAAAAAACAGCAGAGTCTCAGCATGATCAGTCCTGATTGAATTTCATTATGTCACAGTGATGCATCTCTTAGCACTGATTATTGGTTTTACTTAATATTCCCTAAAAACTTGAGGAAGGAAGATGATAGAACATGAGATACTCTTTGTTTTGTACATACTAGAAAATACAGCTATCTTCTGATGAGCAATTGTGTTGATTTTCTTTGCTTTTTTCCTCTTATGGAGCTCTCAGTGTGTGAAAGTTCTAAAGCCACAAGAATCAATGATGTTTTAGCTGCTAATATTTAGTATTGATCGTTTCTTTTAAAAATGATTTGGGGAACTTGATCTGTACTGTAATTTTACTAATTCCTTGTGCAGAGGTGGGTATGGCAATTAGAAGTCAAGAAATGGGTTGTTTAGCTTGGTTTGTTTCCCTAACTTCTGATTAACTCTCTGTATGACAACTCTACAGAAGTTGTGCGCGTGCTTTCTCAGCAGCATTTTTCCTTCAAAATCATCTTTTTAATCAACAGTCATTAATAAATGTACATGTACGATATTCAAACTTTAGCATTTCAGCTGTTTTTTTCTGTGCTCATCTTATGTTCTTTCTGATTTAGGGGAGAAAGCTATCGTTTTAAGAACAGTGTAAGTCACTTGTTCTGGGACCTTGCTGTGTATCAGAATTGTCTGGGGAGCCTCTTTCTTTAAAAATGCCCTCTGTCCCACTAAGTCAGATTCTCCATAAGTGAGGACTTGAAACCTGGAATTAGCAGCTACTAATGGCAGCCCTGCAGCTTCACTCTCAGAGAAGGAATCTTCCTCCAGGGTTGTCTGAGGTATGCTAACCTGCTTAAACCTGGTGCTGGGCCTTGGAAAAAGAAAAAAATCAGATTTAAACTTGCGGTTACATTAAGATGATACTTTTGTATATTTGCTTTCCATTAATAAATAAGGCAGTCATTTACAAAATCACCAGGAAGAGGAGAATGAAGTATTCGTGGCCTGTCACTTCCCAGCAAATCGGGAGTTGAGCTGACAAAGGCAATCCACATATGTTTCTAAAAGATGTTTTCTTTTTAAGTCGCATTCTTCCTCAGAGAAATAATCTCCCTATATTTCTTAAGTAATGGAATTACTTTGTAAATACATTCGTAAAATTCAGTTTTGACTGCAATATTATTTAAATAATATAGATGTGTCTTCTTTTGAAAAGAATTGTTTGTGTGTCCCTAGTGATGTTGTATAGGGAGGGAACTTCTTTGATGATGTGATAACAGTGTTCACGGGGGTTGTGGGAAATACATGTAGGAAACTGGTGAAATATTAATAACACAGCTGGGAAAGAGAATTGTGAGCCAATCAGAAATACATTGAATTTGGAAGTGGTTCACTAAAATGGGAAAAGCAAGAAAGTAACTTGGGAAGGGAGCCTTAGAAAATGTAATCGTGGTTTAACTTTTTTTTTTTTTTTTTTTGAGACGGAGTCTCGCTCTGTCGCCCAGGCTGGAGTGCAGTGGCGTGATCTCGGCTCACCGCAAGCCCCGCCTCATGGGTTCACACCATTCTTCTGCCTCAGCCTCTCGAGTAGCTGGGACTACAGGTGCCCACCACCACGCCCGGCTAAGTTTTGTATTTTTAGTAGAGATGGGGTTTCATCATGTTGGTCAGGCTGGCCTCAAACTCCTGACCTTGTGATCCACCTGCCTCGGCCTCCCAAAGTGCTGGGATTACGGCGTGAGCCACCGCAGCTGGACTTGATTTAACTTTTTATGCCAGACATTAGTTAATGGTTTGCCTCACATCTGTCCTGGTTGTATCATTGTATTCATTGCAATGGCTATTACATAGCATAAGGTAAGGGATCTAGTTGCAGAATTTTCTTCCCCATTCTGGCAAGTTGCTTTTCTTTTTGTTGTTGTTGTTGTTGTTGTTTTCCTTTGATCTTATAAAAAAATGTTCTATCACTTGCCTGCTGCTAAGGTGAAATTAGATTGTCCTAAGCACATATATGGATTAAGCAACTTTTCTAAGTGATTCTGAGAACGAACATATTGTCACTTAGATTTTTATTATCAGCTTTTGTATTCTCTTTCTCTCTAAATGGATAAAAATTTCAGTGACAATATATATCAAGTGACAATATCTATAGATACATGTAGATATATATAAAGAGAAATAGAAAAGTATATATGTGTATATGTATATGTATACATATAGAATAAGTATGTATATGGAAAGAGGTATAAGTACTTGCCACCTGATTCTATTCTCTCCTGTTTTCTGCTTACACCTTTCATCTCATAACATTACTATTACAGAATAGCCTAGGAGTGTAGCGGGCAGTAGTTTGAGCATTCTTTTAGCTCAATTTAACACCCCCACTTAGAAAAAGAAACTGATTTTTGATATTAGCAATATTAAAATTTCTTGATTAATACTCCAGAGGCTTCAGATAAACATCACTCAAGTGCTTTGTATTTTTAGCACAATAGGCAAAGAGGAAAATGTTAACCACGGTATGTAGTAAAGATTTTGGTAGTTTCATGCTCTTTATTTGCTTTGATCAATCCCTGGAACTTAAAAAAATTATTTCACTGATTTAAATGGGCAACAAAGACTAATTGTAGGTTGATTCTTATTTCTGCTAGCCACAGTGTAAACTGGTTGTCATGAATCCTGTTCACCAAACATTTCCAGCTCTTCCTACCTGGCACATGGTAGGATTGTTCTTTTTGGCCTCTTGTGATCTGGTCCAGCCATGTGACGTTCCAGTCATGAGTTTTGAGCATTTTTTTTCAAACCTGACAACATGATGGTGGTTGTCCTTGAGGGACCGTAATGAAGAGAACCCCAGGACAGTGCAGGATGCACGTGTAGTGTGAACAAGAAATAAGCCTTTTTTAAAAATTTATTATTATTATTTTTTTGAGACAGAGTCTCGCTCTGTTGCCCAGAATGGAGTGCAGTGGTGCAATCTCAGCTCACTGCAAGCTCCACCTCCTGGGTTCACACCATTCTCCCGCCTCAGCCTCCCGAGTAGCTGGGACTACAGGTGCCCACCACCACACCTGGCTGATTTTTTGCATTTTCAGTAGAGACGGGGTTTCACGTGTTAGCCAGGACGGTCTTGATCTCCTGACCTCATGATCCGCCCGCCTCGGCCTCCCAAAGTGCTGGGATTACAGGCATGAGCCACTGTGCCCGGCCAAAATAAGCCTTTTTGTTGTGACACAGCATAAACTACCCTATCCTGACTGATACGTAGAGCATGGTTAGGCCAGGCACAGGGGCTCTTGCCTATAATCCCAGCACTTTGGGAGGCCGAGACAGGAGGATCACTTGAGCCCAGGGGTTTGAGACCAGCCTGGGCAATAACATAATTTTGTAGAGACCTGGTCTCTACAAAAAATACATAAAATTAACTGGATGTGGTGGCTCATGCCTGTAGTTTCAGCCACCGCAGAGGCTGAGGTGGTGAGATTACTTGAGCCTGGGAGGTTGAAGCTGCAGTGAGCTGAGATCGTGCCACTCCGCTCCAGCCTGGATGACAAAGTGAGACCATCTCAAAAAAAAAGAAAGAGAGAATTTAAAGAGTTTTTGTGGAGGTTATTAAACTAGTGACAAATGAAACTCTCTAAAGGACAAAAGGAATTTTAAAAAAATAGATGCCTAGAAAGGTATCATTAGGAAATTAATCAAAAAGTTAAAGGTACTACTTTGTAGGAAGGTTGTGGGTGACTTTATCTTAATAATATTTGTATGTTTTTAAAAAAGAAGCATCCATACCATAAGATTCCAACTGTATGACACCAGACAGGGAAAAACTATGAAGACAGTATAAAGATCAGAGGCTGCCAGCAGTTGTGGGGAGGGAGGAATGAATCAGCAAAGCACAGACTACTTTTAGGGCAGTGAAACTGTTCTCTATAATACTGCAAATGGTGGATGTCATTTTATCATTTCTCCAAACCCATAGAATATGCAACACTGAGTGAACCCTGTCGTGAACTATGGACTCTGGGTAATAATGATGTATCAATGTCAGGTGTACCAGCTGTAACATGTACAACTCTGCTGGGGAATGTGGGTGGTGTGGAAGAAAGACTGTGTATGTGTGAGGGCAGGGAATATCAGGGAAATCTTTGTACCTTCCTCCCAATTTTGCTGTGAACTTAAAACTGCTCTAAAAAAATAAAGTCTATTTAAAAGGAAAAAAAGAAGCATATATTATTTTTATGATGGAGGCGGGAAACTCAAGTATTAAAGTTCTTTCATCTGAGTATGTGCTGTTGTATAAGAGTAGCCAGCATTGATTGAACACCTAACAATAGTAAGCACTTTGATGTATTATCATTTAATTCTACCAAAAGCCAGTGAGGAAGGTAATAGCATCCTGGGTTTAGATAATTTTATACATAGTAGCTGCAATTCCTTCAAGCATGCATGGTGCTGGCTTTTGTTCGGGACTATCTTTTCAAGAATGTTTCTATAGCAAAAAACCCTTGGAAGATTGAGATTCCAAGGGGTTTCCCTCCTGGGCAAGGGGCATGTTTGTTGCTGTCTAGTACAATAAAAATAATGTCTCCCTTGGAGGCAAAGGTTAGGCAGGTTTGCTTGCAACCCTTATAAAAGACTGGGGTTTCCTAAGCATGAGGTCCCTCAGCTGAGATGCACGCAAACTTACCGTTTGCAGTATCCACCTGAACCTGCCCCCTCTGTACCCCCACTGGGACCCTAGTAGGGATCAGAACATCAAAGTCCTGTTGTTTACTGTGCTGTGACTAATAATGTCCTTTGTCTCTGACCCACCTGTCTCATGCTTTCTGCCTGTTTTCATGAAGCTATGGCAAGCTAACTTGTTAGCGGGCAAGTAGGGTGAAACCTCTGACCCTTCACAATTCTTGATACTGTCAACAGTGCTTAGTAAAAGAGCCTTATTTTGTTATTATTTGCTTTCCCTTGCAATACGTATTTGAGATTAAAAAAAACTGTAGACTTGCAGGTAAATCGAAGATAAGATCAAAGACTGCAGTTTTGCAAGTTCGAAACCTAAAGAATGACTTAACAAAAGCCAAGGACAACCTTCTGAGATTGTTTTATAAATAGTTCATATAATGAACATTGAATTAATTGCGATAAAGTTTTCAAAGGAACCCTTATTCTATTCAGGAATACCATCTAAAACATCTAAATGTTAACCTCTTTACTTTGAAGAAAATAATCAGATAGTAACTAACGTAATTCAAATGTAAACAAGCTGCGTTTAAAATGATGAATATTCTCATCTTTCAAAATAGAAAATCAGGAGACACTGTCAGTAGGAAATGAAACAAGAAACAAAGGTGTAATTGTTTATAGGTATTCAAGAAAGGATCTCTCTCACTACAGTGATTTAACTGCAATGGGGAGTGTGAGGAAAATCCTCGTTATCTACACTCAATTAATCAAAAAAAGAGGTATAAGTACCACTTCCCTTTTAGAATACGGAGGTTATCACCAGGAGAAGTCAATAGTGATTTCTTATAGGGAGTGGAGGTGGAGGTATAAGAAGATCACTGATAATTCCATAAGCCTTTCTCTACTAGAATTTTTAAAAAATCATACCTACCTATTATTTTCATAATATATCAAGGTTGATTAAAGCTAATTATAAATGTGAAACCGTAAATGGTTCATAGGATCAGAATTTAGAACTAGAATACACCTTTGAGATCAGCTACAGAAATCTAACTCCTGTATTTTATAGGTAAGCTGACACTTAAAAGTGACTCAACTCAGGAGGCGACATGACTAGTTAGTGTCAAGAACATATCATTTCTCTCTGCCTGTGATCATGCTTATCCTACCAAGGGTGCTACCCTACCAAGGGTGCACACACTACAGTTAATTCTGTCCTTCAAGAGTCTGGTGTTTCATTTATTTTCTTCGGCAACAGCAGTAAATCATAAGGTTCTCAAATTCTAAGTCAGATATAATACTCAGATAATCTCCAGTATAGCCATAGAATTATGCATAAATGCAGATCATACATAAATTATAAACCCAAGTTTCTATATTCTTAAACAAAATGTGTTCAACACTCTATGTTCTTACTAACTTACTAGGTTTCCTAACATTTAATTTGTATGCAGAATTATAGAAATGGTGAATAAATTAATTGAATTCATAATTCTGATATTCTGAGCCACAAAGGATCAACCCATATTTTTAATGGCAGCTGTAGAACTTAAGTCCATTTAATATGGACTGTTACTTATAGAGTAATTTTTTTTAATTTTTTAATTTTTTTTGAGATGGAATTTTGCTCTTGTTGCCCAGGCTGGAGTGCAATGGCGCAATCTAGGCTCACTGCAACCTCTGCCTCCCAGGTTCAAGCGATTCTCCTGCCTCAGCCTCCAAGTAGCTGGGATTACAGGTGAGTGCCACCACGTCTGGCTAATTTTGTATTTTTAGTAGAGAAAGGGTTTCACCATGTTCGCCAGGCTGGTCTCAAACTCCTGACCTCAGGTGATCCGCCCGCCTTGACCTTCCAAAGTGCTAGGATTACAGGCGTAAGCTACCGCGCCCAGCCTAGAGTAATACTTTTAAAACATATATTTTGTAACATTTGCTTGAATTATTTGATACCTTCACATTAAAAAATGACTTGAAGATAAGTTATCAGTTAAAATAAGACGCAGAAATCATGATAACACCTACTTCTTTCTCTGGATTTGGTTCATTTTGTAAATAATTAAGTGGGCATACCTCACCCAGGTGTCTCATCTAACCACATTGGAAAGGAACTGCCAGCTCCTACTATTTAATTTGATTAACAGTCCATTGCCAACCAAATAATCCCCTAGTCAGTGGAACATTTTGAAGCCAAGTTACACAAGTCAAGTTGAAATTCTATGGCAGATATACAAAATGGAAGGGAAGGAAGTCCCTGAATATGAATATGAAGAATAGGACAAGCAGAAATACATACATATGTTATCATCCAAAATTGATTGAGAATTGTTCAAATCCCTCCAACACCCTGGAGGATCCTAGATATTCTCAGAGGAACCAATCCTCAAATGAAAATTTGAGCAGGGTTGTTTACTGAGATACTAAGCAGTGGTAGAAAAGTTTAGCCTTCTGAACTAGCCTTTCTGAATTAATTTTAATATCTTATAGTTTGGTTTGGAAACAAACCAAATCATGGTTTGATTCCAGTGAGATGAGGTACCTAGAATAGTCAAATTGATAGAAACAGAAAGTAGATGAGTGGTTATCAGGGGCTGAGGAGAAGAAAAAATGGAGAGTTGTTTAACAGGTACAAAGTTTTAGTTAGAGAAGATGAAAGTCGTTAATGATAGCTAAGATGGTAATTTAGTAATAATAATGGTTAAGATGGTAAATGTTCTGTTATGTGTATTTTGCTGTCAAAGAGAGAAAGGAAGAAAGAAAGAGGTGGTTGATTTTATAACCATGTCTAAGACTTAACCCTTGATTAGGGCCTCATAGATATCCCTCTCTTTCTCCCATCATGTATTGAGACTGAGTTGTCTGTGTAATTTATCATAATATCTCTAGTTTCTGGCAACTCCAGTTGTAAAGATTCATTCACACTCAGTCTTATCACTAGTTAGCTATTGGAAGGGTATGTAGACCAGAATAGGGCCTTCATAAGACTCATTCTCTTAGTCATTTTAGTATCGTAAATACCTGAATATAAAGTAGCTAATCATTATGCAGATCATGTCTAAAATAGTTTTGGTTAAAAAAGTTGATTCCAGTCAGGCCCGGTGGCTCACACCTGTAATCCTAGCACTTCGAGAGGCCGAGGTGGGCAGATCACTTGAGGGCGAGAGTTCACAACCAGCCTGGCCAACATGGTGAAACCTCATGTCTACTAAAAATACAAAACATTAGCCAGGCATGGTGGCATGTGTCTGTAATCCCAACTACTCAGGAGGCTGAGGCACCAGAATCACTTGAACCCAGGAGGTGGAGGTTGCAGTGAGCCAAGATTGTGCCACTGCACCCCAGCTTAGGTGACAGAGTGAGACACTGTCTCAAAAAAAAACAAAAGAAGTTGATTCCAATAATCTGAAAGTGCATAGTTTTTCCACACAAGGATGTGGGGCAGAAGTCACAATCTGCTAGCTCTCTAGCTAAATATATATCTCAATATGTATTTTGTCTAGCTAGCCCAGCATTTAAAAATATTTGAGTTTTTGGCTAGCCACGGTGGCTCACGCCTGTAATCCCAGCACTTTGGGAGGCCAAGGTGGGTGGATCACTTGAGGTCAGGAGCTTAAAATCAGCCTGGGTAACATGGTGAAACCCTGTCTCTACTAAAAATATACAAATGTGCCAGGCATGGTGGCGCAAACCTGTAATTCCAGCTACTTGAGAGGACGCGGCAGGAGAATAGTTTGAACTGGGGAGGCGGAGGTTGCAGTGAGCCAAGATCACACCACTGCACTCCAGCCTGGGCAACAGAGCAAAGCTCTGTCTCAAAAAAAAAAAATACATATATATATGTATGTATGTATATACACACACACACACATATTTATGTATATATATGTATGTATTTATGTATATATTACATATATACATATATACTATATATAGAGAGAGTTTTCTTTCAAATATTTAAAAATAATAATTTAAAAAATTATGTGCCCTCTCATCATTCCTTTTCAGTGTTGTACTAGAAATCCTAGCTAGTGCAATAAGATAAGACAAGAAAAGAGAAGTTATCCAGATTGGGAAGAAATAAATAAAACTGTCTTTGTTTGCAGATAACATGAAAAGATTGCCTATGTAGAAAATCTGAAAAAATCAATAAGAAATCTCCTGAAACTAACAAGCTGTTATAGCAAGATAGAAGCATTCAAGCTTAGTATTCAGAAGTCAGTCACTTTCTAATATATTATCAATGGACAAATGGAATTTAAAATTAAAAACAAAATAATGCCTATATTATCACCAAAAGCATAAAATAATTACATATAAATCTAACAAAAATATGTACAAGATCTATATGAAGAAAACCATAAAACTCTTATTTTAAAAAAATCAAAGAAGAACTAAATAAATTGAGAGATACCCCATATTCATGGATAGAAAGACACAATATTGCCAAGATGTCAGGTCTTCCCAACTTGACCTGCAGATTCAATACAATTCCATTCAAAATTCCAGCAAGTTATTTCTTGTATATTGACAAACTGATTCTACAATGTATATAAAGAAGTACAAGACCAAGAATAGCTAACACAATATTGAAGGCGATGATAAAGTTGAAAGTCTGACTCTACCCAACTTCAAGACTTACAAAAAAGAAAAAGTAATTAAGATATTGTGGTATTGTCAACAGAATAGACATATAGATCAATAGAACAAAATAGAGAGACCAGAAATAAACCCACATAAATATAGTCAACTGATCTTTGACAAATGAGCAAAGGCAATACCATCGAGAAAAAAAATAGTCTCTTCAACAAATGGTACTACACCAAGTAGACATACACATGCAGAAAACTGAATTGAGAAACAAAACTTATACCATTTCCCAAAATTAACTCAAAATAGAGCATATACTTAAATGAAAAATGCAAAACTATAAAACTCCTAGAAAATCTAGAGGATCTGGGTATGGCAATGAGTTTTAGATATAATACCAAAGGCAAGATACATGAAAAAAAATTGATAACCTGGAATTTAAGACTTCTACTCTGTGAAAGATGCTATCAAGAGAGTGAGAAGACAGCTACAAGCTGAGAGAAAATATGTGCAAAAGACTTGGCTGACAAAGCATTGTTATCCAAAATATACAAAGAACATTTACAATGCAACAATAAGAAAATGGACAGCAAGATTTTAAAATGGGCAAAAGGCTTGAAAAGACACTTCACTAAAGAAGACATACAGATTGCAAGTAAGCATATGAAAATTTGCTGCTCATCATATGTTATTGGGGAAATGCAAATTAAAACAATGATGAGATACCACTATCTACCTATTAGAATAGCCAAAATCAAAACAAAACACTGACAACATCAAATGTTGGGAAGGATGTGGAGCAACAGGAACTCTCATTCATTACTGGTGAGAATGCACAGTGGTACGTGCAAAATAGAATACAATTTGGCAGCTTCTTACAAAACTAAATATGCTCTTACCATGTGATCCAGTAACCACATTCCTTGGTATTTACCCAAGTGGGTTGAAAACTTGTGTCCACATAAACACCTGTACATGGATGCTTAAAACCATTTTATTCACAATTGCCATAACTTGGAAGCAACCAAGATGTTTTTTGGTAGATGAGTGAATAAATAAATTGTGGTACAATAAATGTGAGCTACTCTATATAATAAATAGATATAAATATTTATTATTTATTTGTTATTAATAGTAAAATATTATTCACTGCTAAAAAGAAAATAGCTTTTGAGCCATGAGAAGACATGGAGAAACCTTAAATGCATATTACTAACTGAAGTAAGCCAATCTGAAAAGGTCGCATACTCTATGATTCCAACCATATGATATTCTGGGAAAGCAAAACTATGGAGACTATAAAAAAATCAGTGGTTGCCAGGAGTAGTATGGAGGGAGGGATGAATAGGCGGAACATGGAGGACTTTTAGGGCGGTCACAGTACATGTCATTGTGCATTTGTCAAAACCCATAGGATGTACAACGCCAAGAATAAGTGCTAATGTAAACTGTGGACTATGGATGTGGTTCTGGGTTTGTAACAAAGCAACCACTGTGGTGGGGGATATTGATACGGGGGAGAAAATGGGGAGGCAGTGGTATATGAGAACTTCATGTTTTGCTTGATTTTGCTGCAAACCCAAAGCTGCTCTAAAAAGACTATTTTTAAATGGTCTATTTAAAATAATCCATATTTCCAACTTCTCCGAAAACCTGGAAGATCAGTCAGCATTAAGGTTGCATTCCACATGGTGGTGACCACCAGGACATGTGTATCAGCTGCCCTCTTGGGATGGACACAAGCGCTCAGTTTTGTCAGTACCCACGAGGACCGTGTTATTCCTTTACGTTACCTGCCGGACCATGGACATTTGAGTTTGTGGCTCCTACTGTGGGGGAATCATAATGGTTTCATTTCATTTCTCATTTGTATATGCTACTTTGAGATGTAACAACTCAGTTACAGTAGAAAGAGCATCAAGTGGAAGTCAGAACACAGAGGTTCACAGTGATGATGACTCCAGAGTTCCAATAGAAGACAGGAACAGCAATCCCATTGAAATAGGGGCCTAGGGAGTTCTTGTAACTGAATTTGCATAGCAAGTACATGCACTTTTATGTGGGTCTGCTTTGGTGGAATGATGGAGAATAGGAGGGGGCTACCTCCAAAACCACCTTTTGGCATTGACACTGGCTCAAACTCAGCACCAGTCAGGGATCTTAGGCTCTTTCTCTGAACATTAGGTTTCTACATCTGAACCTGAGAGGGTAAACTAGAGACTATCTACCATAAGTGTAGTCCCCAAGCCAACACCATCTACATCATCAGGGTGCTTTAAAAAATGCAGGATATTAGGCCCCTCCCCACACCTACTGAATCAGAAACTGCATTTTCACAAGATCTAATGAGCTGATTCATATGCACATTGGAATTGAGCAGTGCATTAGAATTAGAAAAGAGCTAGATGATATCTAGTTCTTTTCCTGAGTCAGCCTTCAATTAGAAAGAACAATAACATTGGAACTTGACAGCCCTAAATTAGAACTCTTTTTCTGCTACCACATTATCCATGTGGCATTGGAGAAAGTACTTGACTTCTCTGAGCCTTTTTCACATCTGCCAAATGAGAGACATGAATACATGCTTTATAAGACTAATATAGCAATGATAAATTATGAAGCACCTACCAGAGTGCCTGGCATACAATAGGAATTTAATGTATTCTAATTCTCCTCCCTTGCCTGCTGTCTCCTGCAGAATGCATATTCTATAATTCTATGGCTCCCATTTCCTTCTGTAGACCTTATTTCCTACTGCTGTTGTCCCTAACTTAAGAAGAAAATAAACAAAGTACAAAATCTTGCAAAAGTGACATCCTATTCTGGAAACCAGTAGTTATTGTATGTCAACACATGGTATTAATTCAGGTCTTGATATGCAATATCCCTTAGAAATAAACAAACTAGCTTCTTTCTCTATGAGTGTCAGTTCAGCTACAGACCATCAAACTAACATTTTTATTCTTCAAATTATCAAAATGATGCTGTTGCTTGGAGGCAAGATGAGTGCTTCCCTAGAGTGTTGTCTCAAAACAAGACTGTTGACCCAATTACCTTTTAAGTGTTACAGTCTTTCAAAGTAACCCTGAAGAAATCTGTTTATTCTAAAGAGTTGTTAGGGGAGAGAAATGTCTCCCAAGATATCTACTTTAATGTTGTTCCATTGTATTTCGAGGTGATATGTTTTATCTTTTACTGAATATGTTATTATTCAAAAATTGCTCACTTATCTTACACTCTTCATTTTGAATTCAACTACATTGTGACTTTTCTGTAAATCTTTTATGAACAAGGTCTCTGGTGGGTCCTATTTAATTGGTTAAGGATTATCAGCAGAGAGCACTGTCAAAGCTCTAGACAGTATTTCTTTTAAAAAATCATGGCACAAAACTTTTCCAGGGGTAGAATGTCTGGGTGCAGATAAAAACAAACCATGTTCTCATGCCCACAAATACTATTTGAACTTGGCTTGTTGAGTCTGAATATGCTTCAAGTGCTCCATTAACAGTCATTTTCTAGAACAGCTTTGTTTTTTAAAACTGAATTATTTGTGTCATGATCATGACAAAACTTGCTGAAAGAAGAAAGGGGATTGGAGATCTTTGCTTTTAAAATACTCTTGTAGCTATTCTTTCAGGACATAGATTTACAGAAGGATCAAATTCAAGAGCCTCTGAAGGGTTTCCTTCTGTCATCTTATAAATCTAGGCAATATTTTTATTACCCAGTATAGAAAAATACACATAAACCCACACAACCACCCACTTGTCACATCAACAACATTTCCTCCTTTTTTCCCTCCTCCCTAGGTTACTGTCTAACCCATAAATTCGTCCCAATCCTGTAATCCCAGCACTTTGGGAGGCCGAGGCGGGTGGATCACTTGAGGTCGGATGGAGTTCAAGACTGGCCTGGCCAACATGGTGAAACCCTGTCTCTACCAAAAATACAAAAGTTAGCCAGGCGTGGTGGTGGGTGCCTGTAATCCCAGCTACTTGGGAGGCTGATGCAGTAGAATTGCTTGAACCTGGGAGGCGGAGGTTGCAGTGAGCAGAGATTGCACCACTGCACTCCAGCAGGGGTGACAGAGCAAGACTCCATCTAAAAAAAAAAAAAAAAAACGAAACAAAACAAAACAGAATTCATGCTTAACTATATATTGATATATTGGCCTAGTTCAAAGTATCCTCAGACCCACTCCTTCCATTCCTAGCCCACACTTATGAGTAGCTTCTCGATTCTTTCTTGATGCTCATATCATAGCATGAACATGTGTTTTGTAGATTTTGCTACATGCATCCTTGGATTGCCACACTGGCTACTGTGACTGTTACTACGTTTGTAATGAAAAAGTAATTCTGGTTAGGTGTGGTGATCCACACCTGTAATCCCAACATTTTGGAAGGCTAAGGTGGGAGGATCACTTGAGGCTAGGAGTTCAAGACCAGCCTAGGCAACATAGCAAGACCTCAGCTCTACAAAAAAAAAAAATTAAAAATAGCCTGGTGTGGAGGTACATGCCTGTAGTATCAGCTACTCTGGAGGCTGAGGTGGGAGGATCACTTGAGCTCAGAAGGCTGCAATGATCTACGATTGTACCACTGCACTCAAGCTTGAGTGACAGAGTGAGGCCTTATCTCTAAAAAATAAAAATGTATTTCTAAATACAGGGATACCTCATTTTATTGTGCTTTATTTTATTATTCTTTGCAGATATTGCATATTTTATAAACTGAAGTTTTGTGGCAACCTTTCATTGATAGCAAGTATATCAGTCCATTTTTCCAACAGCATGTGTTCACTTTGTTTCTCTGTCACAATTTGTTAATTCTCACAATATTTCAAACTTTTTCATTATTATTTTATCTAGTTACGGTGCTCTGTGATCAGTGATCTTTGAAATTACCACTGCAATTGTTTTGGGGCACCACCAACTGTGCACATATAAGACAGCAAACTTAGTCGATACGTGTGTGTGTTCTGACTGCTTCACCCTCCGGCCATTCTCCCATCTCTCTTCTCCTCCAGCCTCCCTGTTCCTCGAGACAAAACAATATTGAAATTAGGCCAATTAACAACCCTATAATGGCCTCTAAGTGTTCAAGTGAAAGAGAGTCACATGCCTCTCACTTTAGATAAAAAGCTAGAAATGATTAAGCTTAGTGAGGAAGGCAATGTTGAAAACCAAAATAGGTCAAAAGCCAACTTCTTGTGCCAAACAATTAGCCAAGTTATGAATGCAAAGGAAAAGTTCTTGAAGGAAATTAAAAGTGCTACTCCAGTGAACACACAAAAGATAAAAGAGAGAAACAGCATTATTGTTGATATGCAGAAAGTATGAGTGGTCTGGATAGGAGATCAAACCAGCTGTAACATTCCCTTAAGTCAAAGCCTAATCCAGAGAAAGGCCCTAGTTCTCTTCAATTTTATAAAGGCTGAGAGAGGTAAGAAAGCAGGAGAAGAAAACTTGGAAGCCATCAGAGGTTTAAGGAAAGAAGCTGTCTCCATAACATAGAAGTACAAGATGAAGTGGCAAGTGCTGAGGTAGAAGCTACAGCAAGTTATCCAGAAGATCTAGCTAAGATAATTGGTAAAGATGGTTACACTAAACAACAGATTTTCAAGGTAGATGAAACAGCCTTTATTGAAAGAAGATGCTATCTAGTACTTTCTTAGCTAGAGAGGAGAAGTCAAGGCCTGGTTTCAAAGTTTCAAAGGACAGGCTGACTCTTATTAGGGGCTAATGCAGCTGGTGACTTGAAGTTAAAGCCAATGTTCATTTATCATTTCAAAAACCATAGGGCCCTTAAGAATTATACTAAATCTACTCTGCCTGTGCTCTATAAATGGAACAACAAAACCTGGATGACAGCATATCTACTTATTTTGCAGCATATGTTATGCCCACTTTTTTTACATTGTTTATAGCATATTTTAAGCCCACTTTACTGAATATTTTAATCCCACTGTTGAGACCTACTGCTCAGAAAAGAAGGATTCCTTTCAAGATATTACTGTTCACTGAAAATGCACCTGGTCATCCAAAAGCTCGGATGGAGAGGTACAAGGAGATTAATGTTTTCTTGCCTGCTAACACAATATCTATTCTGCAGTCCATAAATCAAGGAGTAATTTTGACTTCCAAGTTTAATTGTTTAAGAAATAGATTTCATAAGGTTATAGCTGTCATAGACAGTGATTCCTGTGATGGGTCTAGGCAAAGTAAATTGAAAACCTTTCAGGAAAGATTCACCATTCTAGATCCCATTAAGAACATTCATGATTCATGAGAGGGGGCCAAGTATCAACACAACAGGAGCTTGAAAGAAGTTAATTCGAGCTCTCATGGATGACTTTGAGGGGTGTGAGACTCCAGTGGGGAAAGTAACAGCAGATGTGGTAGAAATAGCAAAAGAACTAGAATTAGAAGTGAAGCCTGATGATGCGACTGCATTGCTAAAATTTCATAATAAAACATTAACAGATGAGAAGTTGCTTCTTAGGGATGAGCAAAAAAGTAGTTTCTCGAGATGACATCAACTCTTGGTGATTATGTGAACATTGTTGAAATGACAACAAGGAATTTAGAATATTCCATAAACTTATTTGTTAAAGCAGTGACAGGATTTGAGAGGATTAACTCCAATTTTGAAAAGTTCTACTGTGAGTATAATGCTATCAACCAGTATTGCATGCTACAGAAAAATATTTCATGAGAGGAAGAGTCAATCGATATGGCAAATTTCATTGTTGTCTTATTTGAAGAAATTGCCACAGGCACCCCAACCTTCAGTAACCACCATGACCCTGATTGGTCAACAGCCATCAAAATCGAGGCAAGACCCTCTACTAGCAAAAAGATTATAACTTGCTGACAATTCAAATTATTTTTAGCATTTTTTAGCAATAAAGTATTTTTATTTTATTTTACTTTATGGTAGAAAAGAGGTCTCACTATGTTGCCCAGACTGGTCTCAAACTCCTGGCCTCAAGCAATCCTCCCACCTCAGTCTCCTGAGTAGCTAAGACTGCAGGTGCCCACCACCACACCCAGTCAATCATTATTTATTTTTGTAGAGATGGGGTCTTACTCAGTTGCTTAGGCTGATCTCAAACTCCTGGCCTCCAGCAAAATCTTCCAGGCTTGGCTTCCCAAAATGTCAGGATTACAGGCATGAGTCACCACACCTGGCCTATTTTTAAATTAAGTTATATACACTATTTTTTTAGACATCATGCTATTGCACACCTAATAGACTACAGCATAGTGTAAACATAATTTTTTTGAGACAGGTTCTCACTCTGTTGCCCAAGTTGGAGTGCAGTGGCATGACCATGGTTCACTGTAGCCTCAACCTCTCAGGCTCAAGTGATCCCTCTGTCTCTGCTTTCCAAAGTGCTGAGATTACAGGCATGAGCAACTGTAGCTGGCCTATAACTTTTATATGCAGTGGGAAACCAAAAAAAATTGTGTGATTAAGTTTATTGCAATATTTGCTTTGTTGTGTTGGTCTGGAACCAAACCCACAATATCTCTGAGGTATGCCTATATTGTATTAAACTTAGAAGTGAAAATGAAGACAATGTTAGTAACTTTAATTTAATTCTAAAAATTGTTATGCTATTATGCTTACACATTACCCAAGCTATTTTAATAGGTTATAAAATCATTTTTTAGATAAAACTGGCATTCAAAATTAGGACTACTGTCAAAATCAAAACCTGGGCAATATTCTGCATGACATCATAAGTAGAACGCAGGGAAAGCAAGCTGATTCTAATATTTTTGTAAGTTAAATATCATTAAGAAGATACATATTCTGCCACGGTGTTCATATCAGATATTCCAAATCTAATACTGCATCAACAATTTTCTGATTGTCTGTAGTTTTTGGCTTATCATTCTATTTCTCTTCACCATTCTATTGGCTATAACAGCCCTCTGCTGTTTAAGATATATGGAAAGTGTTTGTCAGCTCTGAGAATCTGTTTTGGTTGACATAATCAATCATCGGAATTAACCTTAATCATATTATTTTTAAATTATCCCTTATTCAGCATCTTTTGGATTTACAATGTCTTTAAAGATATCTTTATATCTATTGTATGTACACTTTAGAAAATTATTCTCAGTCACTTGTCTATTCAGGAAGTTCATTCATTAATCTCAGCACATGTAAGTTGGGGTTTCCCCCAAACCTGCTTTTCTTTTGGCAACTCCTAGTCAGTAGTTAATAGAGAGGGCTTTTCCCACCACTCGTGCCACATGAGAGAGAAATTTTCACCAGGGAATGGGACCAGGACTGTCCATTCCAAACACAGATGCCTTCCCCCTTCCCTTGAGATTCTGATCCTACTTCCGCAGAATGGCTCAAAGGGTCAGGGATAGTTGAAAGAACTTGCATGGGGGGCAATTTTTCTATATCTCTTTCACCTGGGAGATCTTTCATAAGCCAGCTCAGAGCCTCGCTGCTTGCCATGCAATACAGAAATAACTGGGTAAGTCTCTCATAAATTGAATTGAACTGACCATGGATTTGAAGTTACTGCCTTTCCCACTGAGTTAAAGCCAAATAGAGTTGCCTCCCTGGGCCAGACTTTGATCAGTAACACAGTACTTTCCTCTTCCTGACTTAAATGCATCCAGTCCTGAGCACGGGTTTTATTTAATGTTCTTGTTCACTTCACTGGAAATGCTTTAACTCTGGCACCTGCTGGCTGTGAAAGTGATTAGGATTTCATGGGACCAGAGCATTTCATTTCTAGTAAGCCACACCACGGCCCATAAATTAATACAGGATTACGCTTCAGCATTTACTCTGCAGGCTTGTTTTGAACTGAAAAGGAAAGGCAATTGAAGGATGAAGAAAAAAGAAGAAAATGATGAGATGAAAAGCGAACAGTGCTACGAAACCTGACGGTGTGCATTAGCATAAGCACTTTCTTATGAGGAAACTGAAGAACTTACACCACTACACCATTGTACTTTGTTAATGCTCATAAGTATCATTCCTTCCTCTCCAAACCTGACTCATTTTACATGTGGAAAAGATCATACCCTCTATCAAAATGTATATTGGTAATCTCAAGTCTCTCTGAAAGTCCAGAAATTGGAGTCACAATCCCAGCTGAGCTCAGCCTTTCCAGCACTCCCACCAAGGTGCCAGAAATACGAATAAAGCTGCTGTAGCACCGCACTCCAGCCTGGGTGACAGAGTGAGACTCCATCTAAGAAAAAAAAAAAAGCTTTCTTACACTCGCCAGGCCAACACATCCAAAGACGAATACTAACAACTGGCCTCTGTCAATATCAAGACGAGCAGGAGAATCAACCTGCTATGATCTGTCTTAATCCTTAACCCCCCAAAGAGTCAAAGATAATAAAAATATTATTGTTGGCAAACTATGGCCTATGGGTCAAATCTAGACCATGGCCTGTTTCTGTATAGCCTGTGAGCTGAGAATGAGTCCTACATTATTGAAAGGTTGCAAAAAGAATCAAAATAGCAATAATATTTGTGACATAATAAAATCATCTGAAACTGAAATTGCAGTGTCCATTGGTACAGCTGTATTGGAGCACACCTATTTTTTTGTGTACCGTTGTTGGCTGCTTTTGTACTACGATGACAGAGTGAAGTAGTTGCAACAGAGATCTCTAAAATATTTACTATATGACTCTTTACAGAAAAAGTTTGTCAACTCCCAGAAAAAGTTCATCAACTCCTGTTTTAAACTACCAAGTTTTGGGTTAATTAGTTACACAGTAATCAATAAACAGCAGTAATCTAAGTCAAAAGTCAATACTGACTTTGCAAATGGAATCCATAAGAAACACCTTTAATAAAATAGTAGATTTCTTAACTACATACCTTTATAGTTGATTCAAAAGGAATCTAACAACTGAAAAAATTAACATTGAAATTCCTGAATTTTTTTCTCATTTATTGCATAGCATGGCAACATTTTGTTCCAATGAGGAGCAGGATGAATGGAGCTTTTTTTCAACTCCTACCATATGCCAGGCACTGTATTAGGCCACGGAGAAGCAATGGTAAGTTAAAACAGATAAAGACCCTGCCCTCTTGGAGCTTATAGTCAAATGGAGAAGACAGCAAATAATTTCACAAAACAATCTGCAATAGGATTATTAAAAAAAATTGTGTACAGAGCTCTGATAACCAGGAAAATCTGACCTTGCTTTTGTGAGAGCTAAGCTTCCCTTCAAGATGGGATATGTGAGCTGAGATTCTAACGGTAAAATAGAGTTAATTAAGCAAAATGAGGTGGGGGTGCTGAAGAGGGGAGACTTGTTTAGACTGAAGGAGTGTGGCACATTTGAGAAACTAGAAGGTTAGTGTGGCTAGAGACAAGAAGGGTACAAGATAAAGCCCGAGATTGTAGGCCTGCGCAAACTGTATTACTGGTTGTAATTTTAATGCTAAGATCGCTGTAGTATTTTAAATAAGTAGTAAGGGGAAAGAGATGGACCTGGGCTTTGATGTAGTCACGTTCACATTTGAAAAATCATGCTGCAGTGTGTTAAAAAAATGGTCGGTAGACAGAAAGATAATATTACACAGAATGGAAAATGGTGACATTCTGTTGGTGACAACCAGTGTAGGGGAAATGTAATTTAAAACAAAACCTTCTTGCAACTCAGAAATCCTCTCCACAAAGGAAGAAGAGAAAGAAAACATTTTTAAAAAGTATTGAGCAAGCAAGCCTCACAGGCGATCTGCTAAGAAATTGAAAAGACAGAAAGAAATCTCAGCCTTTTCTATAGCCAGGCAGACACAACCGATTCTCATTCTCAAGTTAAACAATAACTAGTCCTAGAGTTAGAGGACTTACCAGCACCATTTGTCACTTATAGCTCATCTTCACTTCATCTGGTAATTGGGATGATCATGTGTGATGGGTAAATATGGCATGGTCTAGAGTGAAAACAAACTTCTCATATCTTTATGACAGAAGGTCATTTTCCAACTTGGAGAGAGGCACTCACTAAATGTAGGCCCCTACCTTAACACAGAAACTGGGAGACAGTGTTTCTATCTCCCCAGATGTTTACATTGCAAAGAGAGGGCTCCCAGTTCTTTGAGAAAGACATTCCCTAGGTCATAAAGCTGACAAAAGGCCTATTAATCTTCCAGGGATTTATATACATTTCAAAACAGGAAAAAGTACTCAGGAGTTTAATTCTAAAGTAAGTGTCCTGAGATAAAGGAGGTGGGGTAGAAAGATCTCTTCTCTTAATTTTCATCAGGGACAGTCAAGCCTCTTATTTTCAAATTGTGTTTGTCCTTACACCTGTCCAAAGGAAAACAGGATGTATTTCAAAAAGGATGAAGTGGCCGGGCGCGGTGGCTCATGCCAGTAATCCCAGCATTTTGAGAGGCTGAGGCAGGTGGGTCACTTGAGGTCAGGAGTTCGACACCAGCCTGGTCAACATGGTGAAACCCCATCTCTACTAAAAATACAAAAAAAAAAAAAAAAAAAAAAAAATTAGCCAGGAGTGGTGGCGCATGCCTGTAATCCCAGCTACTCAGGAGGCTGAGGCAGGAGAATCACTTGATCCCAGGAGGTGGAGGTTTCAGTGAGCTGAGATTGCACCACCGCACTCCAGCCTGGGTAACAAGAGCAAGACTCTGTCTCAAAAACAAAAAACAAAAAACAAAAAAAAAGAAAAAAGAAAAAGGATGAAGTGTCAAGGAATGAATAATATCTGTTGAATTTAGAGACACAGAAATCATTCATGACTTTAATGGGGACTGTTTCTAGAATATACTTAGAGCAGAAGCCAGATAGAGTGAGCTAAATATGACTGTAGGTGGGGCAAGAGAGAGAGTAAATAAAAATCACTTGAGTAATTTACTGAAGTTGCCTTTGAGGAGAGGATAGGCCAGTACATGGAGGGAAGTGGGTGGAGTCAAAGGCTGGCTGTTTTTCCTTAAGATGAGAGGAACCTGAGTGTGGTCAAAGCCTATGAGGAGAATCCAGTAGAAAGGGAAAAGTTAAAAATTCAGAGTAGAGAAGGAATAATGGACGGCGTGAGCGACCTGGGGAAGAGGGTGGGATTCAAAGCTTAAGAAGAATTGCTTCTGCTCCTCTGTATGCTTCTGTGACTTCCCTTCTTGTGCCTAATCTTGAATGTCTGTCTTCCTCGAAGCTCTGTCCTAGGCCCTATCGTCTTCCACACCCTCCCTGAGCTGTCTCATTGACCCCTATGGCTCTATGTCGTCTTTAGGAAGTGATGAGTCCCACATCTGCTTCTCCTGCCATCACGCTCCATCTCTCGCTGAAAGTTTGGTCTCATAGACCCACGTGCCTACTGGAAAGTTCCACTGGGATATCCCGCAATCATCATCAGACTCATCAGGTACAACTTGAACTCATGTTTCTCAACAAATGTGTTCCTTCTACTGTGTTTTCTGTCTCAGGCAATGGCAATAGCATCCATCCAGCTATTCAAGAACTTCAACACTCATTTACTCAAACAGAATCAATCATGGAGTTCACTGTACTTCCCATATATTGCAAATCCATCTATTTCTCACCATCCTCGCCAGTGATTCTTTAGGTTGGCCACCGTTTCCTCCCATGTAGATTATCCCAGCAGCTACCTAACTGATTTTCTTACCCCTAGTCTAAGGCTCTTCTCTGATCCATTCTCTAAACTCCAGCCAGAGTAATGTTATTATAACCCAAATGTAATTCATCTAATTTTTTAGTTATTACATTGGTCCTAGGATCCTACTAATCCTTCATGTAGTTTGAGAATGTGACATGATGTGGACCTTGCTGACATCGCTGTAGGGGCTAAGGGGAAAGTTCATTGGACCTTGCTAATAGACTGGGTGGGGTCACCCTGCAAGACCTTTCTGTTTAGATTCTTCTTGGCCTCTCTGTGCAGCTTTCCTTCCTTCTGGGTGTGGGGCAGGACCCTCATTGGAATGAGGCTTTTACAAGGTAGATCAGATAATTTTTTTATGATCGGTTTTACACAGATAGAGAGGAAGGCAAATTAGAGTAGTATGTTTAAGTTTTATAATTGGCTTTGGGGAAAAGAAATTCTGGTTTCTAAGATACACCCTGTGGATGGGTCTAAGTTTCTGTAGCTAGCCTTGGTAGGGAATGCAATAAGAGGACAGGAGGGCAGGAGAAGGTCAGAGAAAACGTTTGCTGCTGAGGCCTTCCAATTGAGAGACAGGACTAGCTGGATTTCCTAGGCCGACTAAGAATTCCTAAGCCTAGCTGGGGAAGGTGACCGCACCCGCTTTTAAACACAGGGCTTGTAATTCAGCTCACACCTGACCAATCAGGAAGTAAAGACAGCTCACTAAAATACCAATTAGGCTAAAAGCAGGAGGTAAAGAAATACTCAGTCATCTATCGCCTGAGAGCACAGGGAGAGACAATGACCGGGATATAAACCCAGGCATTGGATCCGGTGTGGCAACCCCCTTTGCGTCCCCTCCCCTTGTATGGGAGCTCTGTTTTTACTCTATTATATCTTGCAACTGCGCGCTCTTCTGGTCCGTGTTTGTTCTGGCTCGAGCTGAGCTGAGCTTTCACTCACCGTCCGCCACTGCTGATTGCTGCCGTCGCAGACCCGCCACTGACTTCCACCCTCCGGATCCAGCCGGGTGTCTGCTGTGCTCCTGATCCAGCGAGGCGCGCATTGCCGCTCCGGGTCGGGCTAGAGGCTCGCCATTGTTGCTGCGCGGCTAAGTGCCCAGGTTCATCCTAATTGAGCTGAACACTAGTCGCTGGGTTCCACGGTTCTCTTCTGCGACCCACGGCTTCTAATAGAGCTATAGCAACTCACCTCATGGCCCAACGTTCCATTCCCTGGAATCCGTGAGGCCAAGAACCCCAGGTCAGGGAACAAAAGGCTTGTGCCATCTTGGGAGCGGCCCCCCACCATCCTGGGAGCTCTAAGAACAAAGACCTGCTGGTAACACAATTTTGGTACCGTTTTCTGAGCCCCAACATCACCAACCCCATTTTTTCACAACTCCCCACTCTTCACACTCTACCTCCAACCACAAGCCCTTCTTTGCCGGGATGACTCTTGATTACCCTCCACCTTCTATTTTAAAGTTCACCGCATCTTACAGGGAGCTTTCGCTGACTCCCTTAATCCTGATCAGGTATCCTTCATAAATTCTCCATCAGCACCTGTTCACCCCCAGCATAACATTTATCACACTAACTTACATTGCCTGTGATTGTCCTTTCTAGATGCTAAGACGGAGAACTATCTCTGTGTTAAGTGTTGTCTCCCCAGTTCTGAGTGTAATGCATTCACCTTAGTGGGAAATCCATAGATATTTGCTTGTAAAAGAAGAAAGAAAAGAAACAATGAAACTCTTGTGGAGCAATGTTGGAACCCGTCATAAGGGAATTTTGCAAAAATGTAGTAGCTAAGACTGTTGACGAGGGTGGTTTAAAGTTTAAAGGGCAGAAGAGGGCAGGCTTATTTACTATTCATGATATTTGTAGGCAAATATCAAAAATTACTTTCCTGGGCTTGAAGTTACAGGTAGAATTAATTACATTAAAGCCTTCATAACAAAAACATGTTTATTAGGGACAAAAATATGGTATCTGTTTACATTGGTATATGACAAGTAGTACGATGTGACAGACTGTGAATTAGTCTGCAATCACTCATGCCTGAGGCGTTTTCCACAAGTGTGATAATAGGTTACCATCTTGATGGGCGACAGGATTCTGAACCCAGCCTATAAAATATTAAATTTGGCCGGGGCGGTGGCTCACGCTTGTAATCCCAGCACTTTGGGAGGCCGAAGCGGGTGGATCACGAGGTCAGGAGATCGAGACCACCCTGGCTAACACAGTGAAACCCCGTCTCTACTAAAAATACAAAAGAATTAGCAGGGCGTGGTGGCGGGCGCCTGTAATCCCAGCTACTAGGGAGGCTGAGGCAGGAGAATGGCATGAACCCAGGAGGCGGAGCTTGCAGTGAGCCGAGATTGCGCCACTGCACTCTAGCCTGGGTGACAGAGCGAGACTCTGTCTAAAAAAAAAAAAAATTAAATTCAAGTTTCCTTGTAAAAATCATTTTCCTAGATGTTATTTCCCCTCTAAATGCTTTAGTATAAAAGTAGAAAATCAAAAATAAAGGAATTTGAACTTTCTATTTTATTTAATTTCTGGACTTTTTTGGAAATCAGCCTTGGAATCCAAGGACAGTTCCCCTTCCTCCGCTGAGTAGGAGGTGGCAAGCACTGGGGTGGAGCAGGGGGGCGGCCTTTCCCTGTGCCTAGCTGGTTGCTGGTCTCACTACCCCATCAATTTGCTGCCACCTTGAAGAAAGGAATTGCTTCATACCATGGCTGTTGGCCTAGGGGATATTCAGACATTTCTCTCCCAGGAGAGATGACCCTTCAGATTTTGGAAATCAAGCGCAACATCTTGGTAAGGTTGGTAGATGCTTCTAAGTCAGAGACTTCCTGGAAAGAAACAAGGAAAGAGACAGAGAGACAGAGAGAGAAAAAGAGAGAGAGAGAGAGAGAGAGATCACACGTGAGTGGGAGGGAAACAAGCAGAAAGAGAGGGATACCTTGCGAAAATTGTCCTTGGCAAAGTAACTTCAAAGATCCACTTCCTGATATGACATAAATAAGAACAATGTATTTATCAAGTCAGCTTTTTTTTTTTTTTCTTACAAGCAGGTGAATTTCTAAAATCAGCATATGTGTTTCTGCCCAATGCTTAGGAATCTGCTTCCAGGCATAAGGAAGATGGGGGTGTGTGAATACCAGTGTGTTAAGATTTACCTGGGTCCATTTTGCTTTCCAATTAACTTTGTGGCCAGGTGACATCATTTTCTACAAGTATTATGGAAATCATTGTCCTTTCTTGCATTTAGAATTACTTTTGTGAAACTTTTGGTCTATTAGACCAAAGTACTAGTTTAACACTTTAACTCAGCTGAATTTATTGGGCAGTATCCCCTTACGCACGTATGATATCCTTACATGGAGGCTGGGGCAAAGGGATTGTCACATCTTTCTTTCCTATAACTTCCATTCAAGTTAGCTATGAAAGCACATTATGCCACTGAATACCAGATGTGGCAGATTCTTCCGGCTTTGTGAATAGATTTGCCATTTTTGTTTGGGTTGCTGAGTCAGGAAATTGACATTCTACTCTTGTGCTTTTAAAAGTATTTGCTGCGACTTCAATTTTTTTTCTCTGACAGTTGAAGCAGAAAGGTGGATTAGCTTTCTTGATTCCAATTATCTTCCCTGTAGTATATTGCTGATATGCTCCTGTGTCAGATAAGTTATGTGAAGTAGAAGAAAATGTCACCTGGTAAATGTGACACTGTTTGAGGGAGAGCTTGAAAGGTATTTTTTGTCATTGATGGGTCTCCAATAACTTTTTAAAAGAACAGGTGGAATTCTTTTGAAATATTTGAATTGGGTTTTTTTTCTGCCAAATTTGCTGAAAGATTACCATGCAAATGTCAAATTTTGTTTTTAGAAAATATATAAATTGAGATAGTCAGAGTAGCGTTCTGCTTGATTTCATTCTACATGTCAGAAAAAGGAAAATCTGAAGGAAAAATATTTAAAAGCAGCCCAAGATGGTTACAGGTTGGACATATGGTAATGGAAACAACGCCCATGAACTACAGCTGAACCTTTGTCTGCAAGGCTTGAGGCTGTCAAATATTTCACTGACCTGTACTGATTACAGCCTTGCCTAGCAGGTGATTCACAAGGGCACAGTAGAACAGGTCATTCCTCTCTGGCCCTAAGATGCCCACATGTTCTTAAACATTTTACCCTCTATGCCTTAACCACATATTTGCTGTATCTTATGTATAAGACCACTGAGCAACAAACAGAATTGTAAGATTGTCGCCTTTGCTTGACTGCCCCCTTCTCCCATTCCTACGTAGGAGGAATGTATAAATACTGTGCCTCGTGTAGCCCACTTGGGGACACATTGTTGTTTTGCCCTGACTCTGTGTTTCCTGGGCTATCATCCTCAAACTTGGCTCAGAATAAAGCTCACTTTAAATTTCTTTAAGTTACAGTGCTTGTTATTTAACCTTTCAGTTGACACATTTGAGAGTTAGATTGAAAGGTGTTCCTTGTGGCACTCGAATCTTCCTCTGTTTTTTTCAGATTGTCAGACAGTAGGTCCTATCTCGGACCAGGCTCTCACTGCTACAGGGAGAGAAAGATTTGAAACAATGACTGTATCATAACTGGCGATCCAATGTGTGTCTGTGTGCTTCTGTGCTTTCAGATTTGTTTTTTGTGTTTCTGAAACTGCCTTTGCAAAAATTATAACTGAGGAAATGATGACAGTAAAAGAACCTAACCGACTCCATCTTGCTTCTAACCTTTAAGCTGTCCTTGTTATTCCTGGGCATAGACCAAACTAACTTTGGGAAGGAATTCAGTTCATGGTTTGACTCTGAAACAAAATGGATAATAGCCCTTTCTGGAAAAAAATTCCTTCTTGCCTGGGAACCAGTCTGCCTTTGCAGGACTAACAAATTAGCTACAAGATTAGAAATTACAGTTCAGCGGTCAGGCAGCCTCTGGCTCCAAGAGTCTGAACCTCCCCAAATTGCTCCTGGGGATACCATCACTATTGTCAAACCTGGGATCAGTAATTGAGATAATTTGCTGATTCTGCACCCCTCAGTGGATCAGCTGACACCACCCAGACCCGTAATTCGGCTGAAATGGTTCTGCCACCCCACCCAGGAAGAGGAAACAGCAAGAAAAACTCGCTTTGACTCCATGTGTTTCCATCTCCAACCTGACCAATCAGCACTCCCTACTTCCCAAGCCCCTACCCGCCAAATTATCTTCAAAAACTCTGATCCCAGAATGCTCTGGGAGACTGATTTGAGTAATAATAAAACTCCGCTCTCCCGCACAGCTGGCTCTGAATGAATTACTCTTTCTCCACTGCAAGTCCCCTGTCTTGATAAATGGGCTCTGTCCAGGCTGTGGGCAAGGCGAACCTGTTGGGTCGTTACATTTCAAGGTGGTGAAAAAAAGCTTATCTTATTCAAAGCATTTTGAGTATACAGAACTCCTAGAAGTCTCTGACCATCTGGTGAAGTTTAGTTGTTTTTTTTTTATTTCCATATATGTTTTATAACAGTTTAATATTATTTTTTAAATGTTCAACTTTCCTGTTTTTCCTGATGAATCACCTTTATCTTCTTACCACAATGAGATAATTCAAGTCTCAGTGAAAATGCTATCCGTATATTTAAGGTAAGGATACAACCCTCAGAACTTTGTGAGTCAGATGAAGGAATTGCTTACAGAGGTAAGATTAAAAAGGAAACTAGGTGATTCTTTATACAGGGTAGGCAGAAAGTGACAGCTGGGTGTGAAATTTGAGCTCTTTGCCTTATGGATTAAATCACTGTCTTGTGTGATATTAGGATATCATTATGAGCTAACACATAAAACAAGGTTTTTTTGTGGTTAAGCTACTGGCTTTCTTAATTTTTCACAAAATGGAAACTAAAGCCAATGTCTCTGAAATGCTACAATGAATCATGACTTCTACTAGATAAGAATGCAGAGTACTTAATCTGTTGATCTTTTTCAGTCAGATGGGAAGTTCTGAATCATTTTCAACACTGTGTTAAATATGTTTTTCTTTAATTAATTAATTAATTAATTTTTGAGACAGAGTCTCACTCTGTCACCCAGGCTGGAGTGCAATGGCCAGATCTTGGCTCACTGCAACCTCTGCCTCCTGGGTCCAAGCAATTCTCTTGCCTCAGCCTCCTGAGTATCTGGGATTACAGATGCACGCCACCACGCCCGGCTAATTTTTGTATTTTTAGTAGAGACAGGGTTTCACCATGTTGGACAGGCTGGTCTCGAACTCCTGACCTCAAGTGATCCACCCGCCTCGGCCTCCCAAAGTGCTGAGATTATAGGCTTGAGCCACCGTGACTGGCCTTTTCTTATTATTGAAAGAAAAATTCTTGTAAATATAAATATCAGCCCCTAAATCTCATTTAGCTGATTACTAGTGTTTCAATGAAAATGCCACATTCTCAGTTGAGAATTTCTGTTTTTCCTTCCTCTTGGTATTTATTTGGCCTGTAACTAAGGGAGGAGACCACCCCTCATATAGTCTTATGCCCAATTGCTGCCTCCGAAGAAAGAAGAAGTAAAAACTAAAAGGCAGAAATGAAATCCACAGGAAGACAGCGCAGTGCCACGCCCTGGGCCTGGTTAAAGATCGACCCTTGACCTAATCAATTATGTTATCTATAGATTACAGACATCGTATGGAAAAGCATTGTGAAAATCCCTGTCCTGTTCTGTTCCCTTCTGATTTCCGGTGCATGCAGCCCCCAGTCATGTACCCACTGCTTGCTCAATCGATCATGACCCTCTCACGCAGACCCCCTTAGAGTTGTAAGCCCTTAAAAGGGACAGGAATTGCTCACTCAGAGAGCTCTGTTTTTGGAGACATGAGTCTTGCCGGCGAAGCTCCTGGCTGACCGAATAAAGCCCTTCCTTCTTTAACTCGGTGTCCGAGGGGTTTTGTCTGTGGCTTGTCCTGCTACATAACAATTAAATGGATGTGAATCAGCTCTGCAGGTCTTCATCTTTCTTCACCTCAGTACTTGAGCCTTTCCAGAATAAAAGCCTTTCCTAATCATTCTCAAGATATCTTCCTATTTGCGATGCAATCTCCTCAAAGGAACAAGCAACAGAGTCTTTCCTGGAAGCACGTGGAGAGTGTATAAGAATCTTCCTGCTTTAGGTTTAGTGAACAGGAAAGGGTGACCATATTGGTTGAGTAGGAAGACAAAAACACAGCAAGAAAGCCACGGTACTTCCTGTGATGTTAGAAACATCCATGTAAAGAAATAATGTAGATAAATAGGGAAATGAAAGACTTGCCAACACTAAGTCACTTTTTCTATGTGTTAACAGGCGTTCTCCCTAAATACAGCCTGCTCTGTCCTTCGCAAACACACCCCAGGCTCTGAGTAACCAGGTTTGATCAGCGAGATGAATTGGGAAAGCCCTAGGGCCACAGAAGGAAACAGACAGTTATCTACAGCAATGTAGATTACGCCTCCAACTTGCAAATGCGGAGACCTTTCCTAGGTCAACTCCTGTGCTAACAGCAGTTGTTAGGTCTTTCATTTTTCCTTCTGGAAATCTGCTTCTGCAGAAAATGTGAAATGAGCAGAATTGTAGAAACAGGAGAGGGAGGAGGGTGAATATAAGGATGGCTTGTGTTAGAAATAATACTAGAAAAAAATCACATACATCCTTCTTGGGGTTGATGGTGAGAGAAATATATGCATTTTTTTCCAGAATATATTTATTAGAAGTCTGCCTAGGTTCAGAAAGGCAGACTAATCTGAAACTCAATGTGACCTAAATCATCTGAGATTTGATGTGGCTCATATTTTATAGAACCTAGCCCAATTACTAAATAGAAGAGTTTTATTACCTGAAATTGCCCTCATAAAATTAGTACTTGTATTTATTTATTTATTTTGAGACAGAGTCTCACTCTGTCACCCAGGCTGGAGTGCAGTGGCATGATCTCGGCTCACTGCAAGCTCCGCCTCCCGGGTTCACGCCATTCTCTTGCCTCAGCCTCCCGAGTAGCTGGGACTACAGTCGCCGACCACCATGCCCGGCTAATTTTTTGTATTTTTCAGTAGAGACAGGGTTTCACCGTGTTAGCCAGGATGGTCTTGATCTCCTGACCTCATGATCTGCCTGCCTCAGCCTCCCAAAGTGCTGGGATTACAGGTGTGAGCCACCGCTCCCGGCCAGTACTTCCTTTTAAAATGTGAGAATCAGCAGGTGTGCATTCTCCCTGCACCCCTATCATTATTTTCTTTGTATTTATCAGTGTGAAATATGCATAATCTATGTTACACACATATGTGTATATGCATAACACGGTTGTAAACAAATATTCCCCACAAATTGCTGGAGGCTGTGTGATGTGGTTGGAGGGACTGAGGGAAAGATGGTCTGTGGACTGGATGAACTGCTGAAAAATCCAACAGTTACCAGGAATGATTCTCTCTATACTCAGAAAAACACCCTGATATGGTTAGTTCTCTCCAAATCTCATGATGAAATGGAAAAGAAAAAAAGAAGGAAATGGAATCACCAGTGTTGGAGGTGGGAGGTAGTGGGTCACGGGGGCAGATCCCTCATGAATAGCTTGGCCTGTCCCCTTGGTGATATCTGTGCTCTCGCTCTGAGTTCATGCAGGGTCTGGTTGTTTAAAAGAGTGTGGCATCTCCCTCCGCTCTCTCTTGCTCCTGCTCTTGCAGTGTGACGTGCCTGCTCCCACTTTGCCTTCTGCCATGAGTGAAAGCTCTTTGAGGCCTCACTGGGAGCTGAGCAGATGCCGGTGCCACGCTTATTGCACAGGCTGCAGAACCATGAGCCAATTAAACCTCTTTTCTTTTTCAGTTACCCAGTCTCAGGTATTTCTTTCTAGCAATGCAAAAAATGGCCTAACACAACCCCAAATCTCAAATAAGGAGAAGCAATAGCATTAGAAGGAGGAAACCACAGTTACTGTGAGAGAAGAATAAAAGAGTCTTCCTCCTCCCTGGTCAAGCCATGAGGATTTCACCTATCATCTGTGGGTTTTGAGAAAGCAAACTTGGCCAGCACTCTGCTGAGAACAGTTGCTAACTGCCAAGAAAACTGCACATACCAATGGAAACTGTGGCCTAAAAGAGTAGAACAATAGATCCATTCTCTCTTTGATTATTTCTTGATTTTCCCTGTGTCTCAGACACTGTTCTAGGCCCAGGGATACAACTCTAAAGAAATAGGCAAGACTCCCGAATCTCATGTGCTGGAGGGAGAAAGGAGAAAATTATCAATAAGCAAATAAACCACTAAGATCATTTCAGGCTGACTGATGGGGTATAGATGCAGCTTTAGACTGGTGATCAGAGAGGTTCTCTCTGAGGTGGTAATTTCGACCTGCAAACCTGAATATTGGAGTGGCACCAGGCATGGAATATATGGGGTCTGATACTTTGCAGTGAATATTAACTAGCAAAATTGGCCCATAATTATCACAACCATCTTTATACCTACAGAGTTTAAAAATGACACACTATGAAAGCATCTCTGAGAGTTCTGGCAACTCCCATGCAAATGCTGCATTAAATACAATGCAGTGTATCCCCTAGGCATTATTTGAACTTTTTATAAAATCCGTGCAGCTACCACTCACACCACTCAAATATGCCATACTCATACAGGCATATTTCTTCTGTTAAGATAATCACCATCCCCTTTGGCCCTTTCAAACTCTCTTGGCACTCTCAATGTTTAGAAGGGGTGTTAATTTGAAGAAAAAAACCTTGGGTTATGTAAGAATTTTCTTCTCTTTTCTTTTCTATTTTTTTGAGATGAGGTCTCGCTCTGTTGCCAGGCTGGAATGCAGTGCGTGATCTCGGCTCACTGCCTCCTGGGTTCAAGCAATTCTCGTGCCTCAGCCTCCTTAGTAGCTGGGATTACAGGCACGCACCACCACACCCAGCTGATTTTTGTATTTTTAGTAGAGACGGGGTTTCGCTATGTTGGCCAGGATGGTCTTGATCTCCTGACCTCATGATCCATCCACCTCAGCCTCCCAAAGTGCTAAGATTACAGGTGTGAGCCACCGTGCCTGGCCTATGTAAGAATTGTCTTAGACAAAGAATATATACTACTACATCATTGTCTTAGCAGGAACAAGTGTTTTTTCTTGTCCCTGATTCAAACCCATTTTGTGTTGCTTTGTGTTAGCTTTAAAATAGCAGAGATATAAGTGTTAATAAAAATGCTGTATTTCTACTCTCAGAGTACTTCCATCGTAAATAACTTCCTTGTAGTATGAATACTCATTCCTGAAGCTTACTCTTGTGTGTAGGTAGGGTAGATGTTCATCAATGTATTATGAATGAACAATTTCAAGAACAGCAGTCAAGCAATTTTATTTATTATGGTTTCTAGCAATTGCTACATTCTCAAAATTTGTATTTCTTTCCCACTTAATGGAAGTTGTTGACAGTCTCAGATGGGTGATACTAAAGCTTTTTATACCCTGGTGCAAATGAATCTCACTCTTTTCCTAGGATTTGGTATTGGCGAGGGCAAGAATAAAAGTAGAAAAATACTGTGTTTGTGGCAAGGAGTGAGAAGAAATAGGAAATGGAAGGCCTGAGAGTTAGTTACCCCCAAAGAGAAAAACTCATGTAGAACAGGGAGACTGTGTTGTCAAAAAAATGTATATTCTCATTGGTCTCCAGACAGCTGGGGCAGAAACATTTCTCTAAAAATAGTGTGTTGACATAGGAAATTATTAACATCTCTGGTAGATCATTCTATTTACTCAGAAGATGTAATGGACTTTCTTGAACAAACAGCATTTATTCCATGAGAACTATGATAAGACATTCTTCTTGCCCTCTAGGGGCTTATAATCAAGGGGAAGGGTGGGCAGTATAGAGGAAACTAATGTTGGGAATCAATTTTCTAGGTCTGTTACATTTCTTCATGTCTTACGGACAGAGGTGCAGAGGTACAGACCACCTTTGTTTTGGGGTATCTTTCTAAGGATGTTTGTTTAGTGAACAGACTTGGAAGACAGTAAAGGGAGCTGCCTCTGGAGCAAAGGACAGGTTTGTTTGTGGTTCAGAATAATCAATTAATGTCTCCAGGCAAAATTTAGTAAGGTTTACTGCTTATTATAAAGGATTTGGGTTCTGTGAGTTCAGGGTTCCTCTCCACAGGGCAACCCACTGCACATGCAGGCATTACCTGGCCTTCTTTTTTGTCTCCCTTGGGAACTGGAGTTTAGAGAACTGGGACAAATGCTGATATTCCAGCCACTGCTATATCTTTGTGTAATAAAGTCCTTTGTCTCTGACCCAGGAGTTTCATGTCTTCTGCCAGCATTCATGAATCTGATAGGTAAACATGTTAGCTTACTTTTGGATAAAATCTCAGATGCTCCACAATTCTTGACAACCAACATGCTGCCCATTTTTTATTGCAAACACAGTAGATAACTAATGATAAAGTAAGGTTGACAATAAGCCATTAATAGAAGTATAAGCAAATTATCATGAAGGTATATCTGAAGACAGATCATTTTGGTCGGAGAACATATGGGAAGACCTAGAAAGCAGAATTTGAATGGGGCCCTGAAGGAAGGGTAGGACTTCAACAGTTGGAGTATCAGGTAATGGCATTACTAGTAGTGGGAACAGTTTGAGTAAAGTCTAAGGACATGTTAGGCAAGGAGAGACTGGTTATATTGGTGGGTAGGGTCAGGAGAAAAGAAATGGAGCAACAAGCCTTGAAAAAGGGACAGCATCCAACTCTCTGGGGGGACTGTGTAATGTTTTTGCATTTTTTCTTCCTTGGAATCATGGACGTTTTTTGTGTGTTTTTTTACAAGAAACTTTTACAATCTGAGTACTTTGTATGGAAGAAGTGGCTTTGGTGCTAGAAAAAAATAGCACTTAAATAATTTCTACCCTTCAAAACTGAGAGTTGTCATCGTCTTAAATTCTGGACAAAGGTAGTTTTGTTTTTTCTTGATTGCCCTAGTAAGGAGGAAGAATACACACTAGCACTGTAGATTGACTGCATTGTTCAACACCAACTTGCATGCAAGGTAGGTAGTATGGTGATATCACTGGGACAATAAGAATCCAGAACATTTTCTCTCTGTCCAATGTAATCTATGACTCTAGAAAATGAAAAATACTTGTCTTGGCAAAGAAGCACAACTTCCCATTCTGAGCAGCTGCTCAGACCTTTGAGACTTATTCAAGGGGGCATCCCAATAACGTTGCACAGCAAGTCTCTAGTCTCTTCCTTGCACAGAAAAACAAATCCAGCTAAATATGCACATAATTTCCAGAAATACAGTCTGAAGAATGTGGCCTTCATTTCTTGAAAGGCCTTAGTAAATGTCAGTGATCTAAAAAGTACACTCCAATGCCACATCAAGGACTATGCTTGCTAGAAACAGCTCATTTACAATTTGAGGAAAAGAGTCAGAAATGAAATGTAGGAATATAGCTTTTTAGACATCTTAGCAGTTGATTCTTGATAGGATGGATGTTTAAAAGTTCTAGCATTAATGATATTTACAATAGCACAATATGAAAGCATCAAGGTCACTTCCCAAATGTTCTTTCACTATGTTGCTTTCCAGAAGGGTAAATATGACAGAGTGTCTAGAAGCTGCCTAACAGTGGTTTTATCATGAATTCTGAATGATAAATGACTTTCAGACAGTCCTAAGCATCCCACAATGGGCTCTAATAATACTGAGAGAAAATTTTATGATGAATACAAATCACCCCTAAAGCCCGTAATACATCATGCTGAGTAATATCACAATAAGAATGGGAAAGAAAATGAAACTTTAAATAGGCATATGCTTTTATGAACTTTGACTTGAATTTGTATTCTTTCCACCCACTCCCTCAATCTAACAATAAATATTACTCTGGAAAATAAGAAAACACCTTAAACATTTCTTGGAAAATTTGATTTGTAAAAAAAAACACAAAATCTGTACTATAAGAGATTAACATTACAATTTTTCTTATTGGTTAACTCGAGAATAATGATAATGCTTTCCACATGCTCCCTTTTGAAAAGAGTTTTACATGTACTCTCATTTGAACTTTAATAATAACTTAAAATAATAGACATTCCCATTTTATAGACAAAGGAATCAGCACATTTAAATGACACTTTGGCTAGCTCACAGGTTAATGAATGATGAAACCAGGAGTAGGAACTTCGGTCTCTTGAAAATTGAGTAACAGTCTTACCAACTACCTAAGGGGTAGGAACTTCGGTCTCTTGAAAATTGAATAACAGTCTTACCAACTACCTAAGTTCAACATAAAATAATTTTGGGACCACTGTTACAGTAAATATTGCTGTGTAAAAAGTGATCCCTTAACTTGGAGGTGTTTTGTTTGATGTTGCTCAGGAGTGTTAAATAATTTGTGGCTTTTATTTCTCAACCATCACTATCCCTAACATCATTTTTCCCCTCTGCTTTCATTTGAGCCAAATATAATACTTATTAATATATCTGACCTGAGTTTATGATAAATTTCCTAATAAAACTCAAACTCCAAACCCAATCCATTCCTTTGGAGGTAAGATAAACTCTGTGTGATTCCATCTCTTAAAAAATCTGCTTAATTTGCTTTTGTGTTCAAAATAAAACAATTTTGATTAAGAAACTGCCATTCTATGATTAGTAAAGCCCACATAGAATAACAGCAGAAGGAAAGTGGTGATTCCAAAGGGAAGAGAAAACAGAATCACCTCGCTTCTCAAGTAAGTGAGCTACGTGCTTTCTGTGCAAATTTTACTTTCTGTGCAAATGACAAGAAAGATAAAGGCGTAAATGTCTGTGAAGTTTATTAAATAGTTATTTTTTTCACTTAATGGCAGTTTGGTACCTTTTTTAAAAGCTGCTTGGAAAGAAAGTAGATCACCTGGTTGGATTGAAAACATTCCCTCTAACTAATGGTACTATGCAGTGAATTATAATATTATCTTCTCAGTATGCTCTATGGCCAGAATGGTATGCACACACACATTACTCTGTATCAGTTATTTTTTAAATTCAGGTGACCTGCTTATAACTGATAGATGGGAAAAAGTACAATTAAATGTAAGATACTTAATTTGGTCTTATGCAATAGCTTACATTTGTGTTCCATGTTAAAGTTTTTCAAGTGTTTTCCCAGATTTGATTCTTTTGATCCTAACAACCACCTTGGGAGGTAGATAGAATCACTATTTGTAATTCACATTTTGCTGACAACAAATGAGGTTTGTAAAGGCTGAATGGCTTGCCCACCAAGCTCCTAAAAGTAGGCAGAAGGAGAACTAGAATCAAGACCTGCTTTATCCAGTGGCTTCTCTATTTATTTTTTGAGGAGTCTGGCTCTGTCACCCAGGATGGAGCGCAGCGGTGCGATCTTGGCTCACTGCCTCCGGAGTTCAAGGAAGCAGTGAGCCTCCTTGACCTCTGCCTCCTGGGTTCCAGCAATTCTCCCACCTCAGCCTCTGGAGTAGCTGGGATTACAGGCGTTTGGCACCATGCCTGGCTAATTTTTTTGTATTTTTAGTAGAGATGGGGTTTCGCCTTGTTGGCCAGGCAGGTCTTGAACTCCTGACCTCAAGTGATCCACCCACCTCGGTCTCCCAAAGTGCTGGGATTACAGGCGTGAGCCACTGTGCTCAGCCTCCAGTGCTTATTCTATCAATCTGCAAATGCAGGAAGAGCAACAGGACAGTATAAAAGAGGAATCTTGTAAGTTCAGGTATTTGGCCAGAATAGGCCTGAGCGTATTTAAAAATCCAGGTTATTAGGAGAACCCAAGGTGTTTCAGGAAAGAAAATATGTGGCAGAAAAAAAAGTAGAGGGAAAAAAAGCATTAGTTCAGGATTTGAATAGTATGCAATTAACCAGTGGTATGCTTTAAAATCTCCCTTTAGCCTTTATTTGTGTGGCATACAATGACCAGACCAAGCCACTCTTATTTTTCCTCTAGCATTCTCTGGAGCTAATTAATTAATAGATATCTTCTGTCAGTTCTTCTCAAGTTCAGCAGGTTATTTGAAGCATTAACTCTCATAGGCTTTGAGAAAGAAAAGAAACAGTCTGCAAGACATAATTGTAAATGTGTAAAATTATGCCAGTGAAAGGTAATATGTAAAAATGAAATAGCTGAGCTAGGACTATTGGGAGACACTGTGGTTTTTTAAAAGACGTTGTTAACATTTGTATTTTCAGTTTTAAAATAAACCTGACTGATTCCTCAAAGCCTAGCTTTGAGTAAAATGACGATATAGAGAACATGGAGACAGTGAAGATATAGTAATACCTGCACTGTTGCCTAGAGGATTGTGAATTTTACTCTACTTTTTGTTTTGTGATCATTTACAAGCTAGTGATGAAAGGAGATTTTACATGGCTCTAAAGTTGATTCTTGTTGAGTGTAAGTTTGAATCCACAAACCCCCATATACTAAAAAATGTTGTTTACTTGAAGACAAATTAGTCTCTGAGCCCCCTTCTAATTTGCCTAATGGGGAATTCAATCTCCATCACGGTGAGTGCCCTTCTAGTTTAGGGTCCTCAACGTTCTTTGGGCAGGGAGAGACTCACCCAGAGCAGCCTAGATGGGGACAGTCCTCCTGTGACCAGCCCACCTATATGCCTTACATGTGTTCATGTTCAGAACCACGTATCCTCTGAGGTTCAGCTTTGTTACTCCTGTGCCCCTGACAGCCTGGGACAAAGCTGAGACCCTCTAACTGGAGTCCAGTGCACCGAGCTCACACTGCAGCAGTTTCCTTCTAGAGCACTGTGCTCAAAGACCCTGGTCTCCCTGCCTTCTGCTCTAGTACAGACCCCTAGAGGAGCTCAGGATTCTTGAAAACAAAGATCACGAGAAAGAGTTCACCACAAACCACACTTACTCCCCGCCTTCCTTCTGCACGAAGCTTCCCTCGTGCACAGGGGCACAAAGGCCTAGCTACGTGTTTGGTCAAGTCAGAGAGAAGCAAGAGGAAAGCAACAATTCAAATCCATATAGCTATAAATTATGCAGCCAGAATAATTTTCATCTCTTGGCCCTCTAGAAAAGCAGATATGGGGTCACCAAAAATGCAGGATCTGGCCATTTCTTTCCCAATATTCCCTTTCTTCATTTTTACAGCTTTAAAATGGAAATGATGTCTGAAGGGGTTAAGCCTCATCCATTCGCTGGTGTGAATATTCTAGTTAGATGAACATCCTTCTTAATTACCAAATTAGAGATATTTGATTGGGATGGGTGGAAGGAGGGGAGATGGGATGGAGGTCAGGGCTAAAGGGGGCAACCCACAGGCAGAATGGGAGAGTGGGAAGCATTGGCTAGCAGAGGACAAACAGGAGGGCTGCAAATAGTGGTGGTTTGGAAGGTGGTAAACCTTTGATTTCCCCAACTCACGGCCTCTCTCTTAATCCAGACCACCCTAGCCCAGCTTTGTGTTTTCCCGCATCTTTCCTACTAAAAATACAAAAAACTAGCCAGGAGTGGTGGCAGGTACCTGTAATCCCAGCTACTTGGGAGGCTGAGGCAGGGGAATTGCTTGAACCCAGGAGGTGGAGGTTGCAGTGAGCTGAGATTGCACCACTGCACTCCAGCCTGGACAACAGAGCAAGCCTCCATCTCAATAATAATAATAATAATAATATAGCATGCTTTTTTCCCTGAGATTGATCAAGAGACTCAGATAGAAGCATATACAGTAGTTACTCAGAATTTCAAGGGATATGATGGTAGGGGAGACCTCTAGATGACAATTACAAGGAAGAAAACAGATTTTTTTATATAACTTACCTTCTAGCTAATTCTCCCACATTAACTAGGGCAAGAAATTCTGAAATACAAATGTATATCATAGGAGAGATTATAGAAATGCAAATGATTAGAACTAAAGTAATGATGACTGAGGGATATGATTTCCTTGCTGGGTACAAATGTGTCAGAACACTATAGGAGAGACCCAGGGAACAGCTGTTATGTGACTAAGGAGGTATTAGCGGCATAGACAAAGGTACATGTGCTTGGTTATTCAACTTTAAAAAACAAACTATGACAAAATGCTGGAATTGTAAAGCAGAGTCAATAATCAGCAGGAAATCTGTACACTCTTTAAAAACAACCCGGAGCAAACTCAGGAAAAGTGTGTGCTATGAATCAAAAAGAAAGATTGTGTAACTCCTTGCCTTTGCCACCCTCCACTCTCATCTTTCTTCTGCCCACCTTTCTGCCTTCCTCTACCGCTTTTTTTCTTTTCCCATCGCTACCCCCCTCCAACTTCCTATACAGAGAAACTCACAGATAGCAGTTAACTGGCAAGTAATATAGGCTAGTATTATCAAAAACATATCTTTTCAAAGATGGTAAGTTTTTCCAAATGAAAACAAGACAAAGAAAACCCACATATATTGTGGCAGGTTAGGAACAATCTAGGAATTTAGAAAGCCAGAGATAATTCAAACTGAACCTACTGGCATTCTTTTATTCTTCTCGTCTTTGTTTCCCTTATCTATCTCTCTTTGCAACCGAATTGCCCCAAATCTAAATTGTGAAGACTGCAACTTCTGGAGCATCTCCTATAAGCCAAAATAAATGTATTTCCTTTGATGCTTGAAGCAACAAGTAAGATAGATATTACAACTTTTATCTTGAAAATGAAAGCACTAAAGCTCAAAGACCTTCAGTGATTTGCCCAGGGCCACCGAGCTGGCAAGTGGGCGGCAGTGGATCTTACCCCATATTTGTCTGCATTCCTTTCATCACAGCCCACGGTTCCCCCCAGAAGACCTCATTGCCTCTTATCCATGTTATTGCAAGAGCTTTCCTGCTTTCAGTCTCATATTTTTCTTTCAACCCAGCCCTCACAGTACTTACAATATAATTTGCCCAATCAAAGCTTTCCTGTCTGAAATAAGTTGGGACATCTATTTGATCTGTACTTTCAGAAGAATATGGTGGACGGGAAAGGGGTCATAAGGAGTGCAATTACAGAAATCAAGAGAAAGCAGAGGCAGTGAATGACAATTGACTAACTGAATTAGGACTCTGGAAAGTTGAAGTGGAGAAGAGATGCGACAGAAGCCAAAAATGTTAGAAGAAAGGGAAGGGAGTGAAGAGATTTGGCAGTGAGTCGGGAAAATGCCATGCAGGTGAAAGGGGTGACGAATGAGGGAAACTTTAAAGGTCTAAAAGGAAGAGCAGCTAATAGGATGTATATAAAACTTCTAGAAAAGTCTACCATTTTGAGATAGTAAGTGTAAAAAACATAAATGACTTCAGGTTGGCTTTGGACACATTTATAGATCATAGTCTTATAAAATACTATTAATGGAAGCCTCTGATATTTGGAATAAACTTTAATTTTTCTGAGGTGAATATCATCAAGGACAGTTATCCTTTCTTTTTTAGAGGACACTTTGCAGCTATAGTCAGAGATAGAGTTACAGGCAGAATGGTTGAGAATCTCACCCTATGGGGAAAGGCAGCGTAGCTCAATTCTGTCTATGACTCTGCCACTGACTTACGTGGTCAGTTTACATGTTCTTTCTAAGCCTGAGGTTTGATATCTGCAAAATGAGGGGAATGATAATTTCTGCCTCAGAGAATGGTTATGAAAACTAAAAAAATATATATGTATGGGCTTGGCACAGTGTTTAGGACATGGTGAGCATTTACATGCTTACCATTTGAATACGTAGCAATTGAATAATTGTTGAGTATCTGTGAGCCTTCCCTGTGATTTTGAAGTAAGGAAGAAAAGCAAGGAAGCAGGTAAGTAAGAAAAAAGAGAGAAAGACAGTAGAGAAGAAAGGGAGGAAGGGAGGGAGGCAGGGAAGAAGGAAGGAAGGAAGGGAGGGAAGGAGGGAAAAGAAAGGGAGGGAAAAGGGATTTAAAAAAACTGGAAATAAGGCAGGAGATTTCAAACAAGAAATTTGTAGTGTAAGGAAAGTAAAACAAACTGAACATCAAAATTGCTCGGTAAACATGAAAACTGGATGTGAAAAATTAAATTAATAGAAATGATTGAAACAGAAAGTAACCAAATAATCTGACAAGTTAATGTGTCATTAGGTAACAATTTGCAAGGAAGAAAAGACAATAAAATGAAAAAAAAATGTGCAGATGTAACATTTTCCCCAAGATATTCCCAAAGTGACACTAGGCACTGTCAAAGATAAAAGCCTAGTGAGCTTGAATTTACACAGCTTAGACATTCCAGCCTAGTGGTCCAACAAGAAAATAGGAAGGCGAGGACTGCAATTAGATATAAAGATGGTTATGGAAAGAAGCACCATGCTTGGACTGGTTTAATATTGCCTCACTATTTCATAACATTCTCATGTGTAGTTACTTTAAATAACATATTTGAAACAATGGTAATAAAAAGGAAAGTGAAAATAATAAATAAAAGAAAAGCAGATATTATGAAGTCAGTTAAACATCAGGCCTGACCTTTTACCATTTGTCCGAAAGCATCCGGAGAGTTAATTTAGCCAATTTTAGTGGAAACTTTAACTGCTTCATGCTCAATAAGGCTATGAAGTTGTTCCCTGTGGCAGCTCTGAAAGACAACTGTGGAAAACCAGTTATGCCTGAGACATTTATTTCCAGCCATTTCCTTTGCCTGCCTGAAATTCTTCTTCATGTCATCAATCTCTTGATATACTCTTAAAAAATCATTATCCTCTTCTTCTGACCTGGAGGAATTCTCTTTCTCTTTCAGACTCTGAAAAAGAGCAGTCACTCTTTCGTGTTATATCGACAATTTGATAACAGCTGAGAACTGCAATCTCTATGAAGGGAGAAAAATACCTTTTCCCCCATCCCCAAATTCTTATCTTAAATTCCATATAGTAAAGTGTTCAAATGATATTTTGTGAATAGTTTTATCACGGGGCATAGTTTTATCAACCAGGCTGGAGGCTAGTGAACTGTGGCCCGTGAACTGGATACAGATTGTTGACACCAGCTCTCTTGGTGTCATTAGTCATCCGAGACTCTTGGCCATTTTTATTTCTTTAAGGGAAGAGTTTGCTCAGATATGAGAGGGTTAGCATCAAAAAATAATAGGTTGTCTTGATAAGTGTTTTAGGTTTTTCATAGGAAAAGATGTTATAAACAGAAAACCTTTCTTTCTCTTTCTTTTTTTGAGATGGAGTCTCGCTCTGTTGCCAGGCTGGAGTGCAGTGGCACAATCTCAGCTCACTGCAACCTCTGCCTCCCGGGTTCAAGCGATTCTCCTGCCTCAGCCTCCCGAGTAGCTGGGACCACAGTCATGTGCCACCATGCCCAGTTAATTTTTGTATTTTTAGTAGAGTTGGGGTTTCACCATGTTGGCCAGGATGGTCTCAATGTCTAGACCTGGTATGATCTGCCCGCCTCGGCCTCCCAAAGTGCTGGGATTACAGGCATGAGACACTGCTCCTGGCCAGGAAACCTTATTTTTGTTATACTTACTATTAACCTTGCTTCATGGTCTAATTTTCATCAGGAAATTCTGTCACTTATATAGAGAGAGCTATTTTGTCATTTATAGAAACAAGTTTAACTCTTTGTCCACATCATGCCAGACTATCCTACCAAGTAAAATTCGAAATCTAGCAAAGTGCTATGTGGGAGGAGGAATGTAATAAATTGCAATATGATTTTCTGTACCTTCTTATTAGAAAATATGAGAAAAATGTATATTCTTTTCCAACAACAAGTTCATATATTAATTAATAATCATTTTAAGGCCGGGCACAGTTACTCACCCCTGTAATCCCAGCATTTTGGGAGGCCTAGGTGAACAGATCACTTGAGTCTAGGTGCTTGAGACCAGCCTGGGCAACATGGTGAGATGCTATCTCTACAAAAATATAAAAAAAAAAAAAAAAAAAAAAAAAAATTAGCAGGGCCTGGTGGTGCGTGCCTGCAGTCCCAGCTACTCAGGGGCTGAGGTGAGAGGATCACCTGATCCCAGGAGGAGGTTGCAGTGAGCCAAGATTGCATCACTGGCCAGGCGTGGTGGCTCACACATGTAATCCCAGCACTTTGGGAGGCTGAGGCAGTCGGATCACCTGAGGTCAGGAGTTCAAGACCAGCCTGGCCAACATGGTGAAACCCTGTTTCTACTAAAAATACAAAAATTAGCTGGGTGCAGTGGTGCGTGCCTGTAATCCCAGCTATGTGGGAGGCTGAGGCAGGAGAATTGCTTAAACCCAGGGGCAGAGGTTGCGGTGAGCCGAGGTCGCACCACTGCACTCCAACATGGGCAACAGAGCGAGACTCTGTCTCAAAAAAAAAAAAAGTCTGAAAAGATTTCTTAAAGAATGTAAGATCTGAGTGAGTTAGAAGAGTCATAGATAAATGTGCTTAGCACATCAAAGAACTTGGGGAAAGTTAGAATAATAAAACAAGGAAGAAGAGGCCATAGCATTCAAAACTGGTTCAAATACCATAGACACAAGACCAATGTTTCTCAACCTTGTTCTTAGTAGAAACACCCAGGAACCTTTAAAAAAAAAAAAAAACACTGACTCCTGGGCCACACTTTCAATGGTTCTGATTTCAGCGGTCTGGTTGGGACCTAAGCATTTTTTTTTTTTTTTTTTTTTTTTTTGAGACGGAGTCTTACTCTGTCACCCAGGCTGGAGTGCAGTGGCATAATTTTGGCTCACTGCAACGTCCACCTCCTGGGTTCAAGCGATTCTTCTGCCTCCACCTCCTGGGCAGCTGGGACTACAGGAGTGCGCCAGCACGCCTGGCTAATTTTTTGTATTTTTAGTAGAGACAGGGTTTCACCATCTTGGCCAGGCTGGTCTCGAACTCCTAACCTTGTGATCTGCCTGCCTCGGCCTCCCAAAGCGCTGGGATTACAGGCATGAGCCACCACACCTGGCCAGCATACGTATTGTTTTTTTTTTTGAGACGGAGTCTTGCTTTGTCGCCCAGGCTGGAGTGCAGCAGCGTGATCTTGGCTCACTGCAAGCTCCGCCTCCCAGGTTCACGCCATTCTCCTGCCTCAGCCTCCCGAGTAGCTGGGACTACAGGCAGCCACCACCACGCCCAGCTAATTTTTTTGTATTTTTAGTAGAGACGGGGTTTCACTGTGTTAGCCAGGATGGTCTCGATCTCCTGACCTCATGATCTGCCCGCCTCAGCCTCCCAAAGTGCTGGGATTACAGGCGTGAGCCACCGCGCCCGGCCCAGCATATGTATTTTTTAAAAGCTACCTGTGTGTGGTGGCTCACGCCTGTAATCCTAGCTACTTGGGATGCTGAAAGTGGGAGAATTGCTTAAACCCAGGAGTTAGAGACCAGCCTGAGAAACATAGATGCATCTCAAGATATGTAAGTATATGTGTGTGTATATATGTAATGTCCATGTATATGCATGTATGTATATGTGTACATATGTAATGTACGTGTATATGTATATATGTATGTAAACGTGTGTATATATGTAATGTCTATGTATATATGTATGTATATATAATATATGGATATGGATATGTATGCATATATGTTTGTGTGTGTGTATGTGTGTGTATGTATGTGTATATATAAAAGCTCTCTACATTGTTTTAATTGGCAACCAGGGTTTGAAATCCCCTGCATCAAGGCAGCACTTCTCCAAGTGTGGTGCACCGGGGCCTGGGGGTTCCGGAAACACTCTCACATGGTCTGTGACGTCATAACTCTTTTCATAGCAATGCTAGGGCATTGTTTGCCTTTTCCTTGTGTTGATATCTGCAGTGATTCTCTGTGTTGACATTTGGTGCAAAAACAACGATGGGTAAAACTGCTGGTGCCTCAGCACACATCAAGACAGTGACACCAAATTGTACTAATTGTCATCATTTGTTTTTGCAGCTACACACTTGCAGTTAAAAAAAAAAATCTGGTTTCTCTTAAGAATGTCCTTGATGATGAAGCAGGAAAAATATTAATTTGATTAAATGTCAATCCTTCACTTTGTGTTCTTTGACAAAATGAGAATTATGCATGAATTGCATCTGCTGCATACGAAAGTATGTCTTGAGGAAAAACACTTGTGTGATTGAGTTGTGAGCTAAAATTAGCCAATGTTTTCATAAACACTCTTTTTACTTGAAAGAATGGCTAACACACAAACTATACAGACTTGGATATTTGGCAGAGATTTTATTGAAAATAAATGATGTAAGCCTGATACCTCAAGGGAATAGCTGTCAGTATGTATTATTGTCAGCAGTAAAATTAGAGCTTTCAGGTACAAATTACATTCTGAAATACATCCACAACCATGAGATTTAACAGCTTCCCACTACTTAGAGACTTTTCTTATGAGATCAGTAATTATAAGTATTTTTATATTGTATAATAAAATCATCAACATTTGTAAGAGCTGCATAATCAGTTAGTCAATATTTTCCAAATGCATGGATGTACAATATTATGCATGAACAAAAGACCCCTATTTGATCACAAGACAGAGCAGTGGAATTTCATGCAGCACACAAAAACAAGTTCATTGATGTGGTTTCAGTTTCTACATTGCATATTACTTTAAGAAATTATCACTTGTCAAGTTTTGGTGTCATATCAAAGAAGGAAATTCAACATTATCTGAGAAGGCGATTAAAATATTCTTCTCTTTTCCAGTGGTATAGCTGTGTGAAGTATGTGTGGAATTTTTCTTTAGGAACTTAAACCAAAAGAAGACATTGCCACATGGAATTCAGAAGCAGAAATAAGAATCCAGCACTCTTAAGCCAGCCATTAAAGAGATTTGCATAAATATAAAACAATATAACTCTTCTTGCTTTGTTTTTGTTTTGAAAAAATAGTTTTTTAATAAAAATATTTTATGTCAACATGTGAAGGGTTTATAAGTAGATATTTTTGTAATGTCTCCATTTTAATTTTTAATATAATGAATAGTGATAGATAGAATGAACACACATCAACATTTTGGTTCTCATTAATTTTTTAAAATGTAAAGGAGTTCTGAGGTCAAAACATTTGAGAACTGCTGCTCTAAACCGAAGGGGCAGGTGGCAAAGCCTGGCTAGATGAGTGCTGTAATGCTGTTGAGTAAACAGAAAGAAACCGAGGGAGCGGAAATGGAATTTAATACAGAAGTCCAAAGGAAGCCAGTAAGATTTTGACATAGTCAAGCAGAACTGAAAGACCAAAGAGATGATTTTCACAGTGGAGAAAATTACAGTCATTCAGCTATGAGATAGATGAGTGTGACCTGAACCAGAGATTTGATTCTGATATGTAGAGAGGAAGATGCAAACATTTTGACCGCTGTAGGGAAAATTGTTCTGATTTTTACAGCAAGGAGTCAGAATTTACTCTGAGATGCTGTCATTGAGTGACTGCTCCTGACACATATGTGATGATATCTAAGGGGTTGGGAAGAGGCTGGGTCTTGAGGAGGAATGTTAGAAAGCACATCATGCTTTGCTTGGTACTGTTGTTGTTTATTGCCTAAAAATTCTTTGTGATAACTTGGCTGACTGCTATCTTTATAGTTATATCAGTTGATTGTTATGTTTGACACATTGAATGAGGATCTTTTTTTTTTAACATTTATTTATTTATTATTATTATTTTTTGAGAAGGAGTCTCACTCTGTCACCCAGGCTGGAGTGCGGTGGTGCAATCTCGGCTCACTGCAACCTCCGCCTCCCGGGTTCAAGCAATTCTCCTGCCTCAGCCTCCTGAGTAGCTGGGATTACAGGTGTGTGCCACCACGCCCAGCTAAGTTTTGTATTTTTAGTAGAAACATGTTGGCCAGGCTCACCTCAAACTCCTGACGTCAGGTGATTCGCCTTCCTTGGCCTCCCGAAGTGCTGGGATTACAGGCATGAGCCACCACGCCCCGCCTGAATGAGGATCTCCTAGTTACTGTTTATCCTCTTGGTCTTGGGTGTGTTATACAATGTACATTTCCAGGTTTGAAATCTGGAACAGTCGGAGAAACCTGTCCCTATGGTCTGAATATTGACATCCCCCCAAAATTCACATGCTGGAACCTGATATTATTAAGTAGTGGGGTCTTTTGTGAAACAAGTCATTTTATAAGCCTCCAACCTCATGAATGGGATTAATACCCTTATAAAAGGGGCTGAACGGAGCTGCCTTATCCTTCTGCCATGTGAGGATGCAGTAACAAGGTGCCATCTTGGTAGCAGAGATCAGGCTTTCACCAGACACCAAATCTACTGGAACCTTGATCTCAGACTTCTCAGTCTCCAGAACTGTGAGTAAGAAATGTATTGTCTTTACAAATTACACAGCCTGGGGTATTTTTGTTGTAGCAGTAGGACTAAGCCACCTACCATGAATCTCTTAAGTGGAGCTGAAGCCATGAAAGAAGGACTCTCTTCTCCATTTGGGGTCTAAGGAGCATCAAACCACGCTCAGGGAAAGGTAGAGAATTAAGCTTATGAGCTAAAAGTTGTAGAGAACAAGATATTTTCAATCTTTGGGATATGATCTGTTTTTGAGTAAGTTAAGATTGTTACTTTACTCGGTAACACTTAAGTCGGTTTCATATAATACGTACAAGGGCTGATTGTGGCATGCTGCTCTTGCTTAAACGTGCTTCTTAGGAAATACCTCTTGAAAGTCAGATCGCCACATTATATTTGCATCATATGTTATGCCTGGAGTATTGTCCTTTGAAATAGATTGGACAGAGTATGCTATTCACAGAAGAGCAATAAGCAACCAGCTTGATAGAGTTACAGAATTTTAGCTCTCAAGGAGAGAATGCCAAAGTAAGTTATCACAGACTACTCTTGAAAAATAAAAGAGCCTGTTAAGACCAAGTAGAGTATGAAAAACGAAAAACCCTCTCTCCTTGACTAAACACTTACTTATTAAGCAGTAGTTTTTACATTCTCCAGGTACAGCTGAAAAGTTTTTCTATAGTCTCAGAACTAAGGTGATATTTCCCTGACCATCTATTTATAACTTTTCTTCCAATCCTTTGCAGTCATCAGATTCATGCATAGTAGCCATGTATATAGTTGTGGATTGTTGAACTTGTGCAGGTTGTCATTTGCAGCTGCTAGAAAAAGGACATGCGCTCTACTTCTTGAGGGATGAATGTAAAAAGTCTTTTAAAAAATGTTACTTAATGTCATAGATTTCCTAATATCAGGTTCATTCTGTGATGCTATTTAAGAGAAAATAATTTCAAATCAGCCTCAGTTATAATGCATCCCTGAAATTATGTTGGAGATATATCAAGATCAATGAGGTCAAAACAGTCAATGAATCAATTTTCTGAGAAGGGCAATGCTGAAGACAGTATCAGGGGCTCGCGAAGCGATTGACACTTCAACTTTGTAATATACTATGATGTTTAAGTAATTTATCAGTGATCTCAAAGATTTAAAATAATGGTACTTATGGTGGAATAATAAAATTGTATGAGATCATAAAAACATTTGCATTCCCAAATTATTTATTGTAAGATTTCTTTCTGATTAATAAAGACTTCTTTACATCATTAAAACACTGCCACTGAAGAAGTACTTCTCTGGAGGAGGCACACTAATGAGATTTAACTTGCTCAATGCAGGTGGGTAGATGGTGACAGAGGAAGCTAATGGAAGTTCTCTTCTGATTGCTTCTGTTTCTTTAGTGACATAGGATATAGACAATTGAAAGTGAGGATATGGAAGGCTTTTAGAGGTTTGATGTTCTAGGACAAAAGAGAATATTTAAAATAAGTCTATAGTTTTATTTTAATATTTTAAATCTATAGTTTTATCTATAGGTGCAGTGGCTCATGCCTGTTATCCCAGTGTTTTGGGAGGATGTGGTGGGAGGCTCACTTAAGGCTAGAAGTTTGAGACCAGCCTGGGAAACACAGTAAGACCCTCCCTGTCTCTACACAAAAATAAAATAAATAATTAAATTTAAAATGAGACCAACTATGTGATTGAGAGTGTTTTCTGATCAATTTAGATTCAGAGATGCTGATGATGGCAGCGGCGGACCGTCCAGGGCAGCCACTGCCATCACACTGGCTGCTGTGAGGAGGACGCAGGAAGGAGGCAGAGCTGGGCCTGGGGCATTGCCACGCTCCACACTGCCGGTGGGAGCCAGGGACAAGTGGGAGACCTCCCAGAGCCTCCTGCCCTGGGGGCTGCCACGATGGGGCCAGGCTAAGCCACCTGTTTGCAGGGGAGCAGCCCAGTCAGGCATGGAAGGGCAGACAGAGAGGGGCCCAGTGAGGACCTGGAGCCCCAACCCCAGGCTGTAAGGAGGTGTGGCCGGGGCTGCCTGCATGCGCCATGGAGTGGGCAGGAGTCCCGCCCTCCCAGGCGCAGGACCCAGGCATCTCTGTAGTCTGCACCCTCCGGACCCAGGAAAGCCCTCTCTGTTCCTACTGCCTGGCCTCTCCCCACTCCAGGAGCCCACTCTGATATTAGAGTGCGGTTGGGACCAAGCCCAGGTGCTGTCACAGCCTGGCCCGGTTTGTGCACACTCGGGGCAGTGCTAACACACCAGGCCCCTGACAACACTATGGGCAAATTAAGCTAATATATAAAGAGTACCCTTAAAGCAAAAGAAAATGCCAAAAAAAACCCAAATGTAGAAAAAGGATATATAAACTTACCTAAAACAAAATAAAAATTTAAACATATGAGTGATTGATAAGTGACAGGAGGCAGTCAAATGCCTAGGCAGATAGGGGCCGGTCCCTTGTGAAATCCCACCTTCAAGTTAAAAACAGCCTGAAGGCTGAAAGACTGGACTGCTGGTTCCGGATGAAAAACGTGACCCAGAGTGGGAACTTCCGTTCCTGTTTGCCTGCCCTTTCCTGATTGGTTCTTTCTGAATAATGCTTTTTAACCAATGGAATGTTACGTTTTCCAATACTACCTTTGGCCCGCCCCTCCCCCATCTATGAGTATAAAAATCCTAGACTCAGCCACACTGGAGGAGATGACCCAACTTCAGGTGAGAGACTACCTTCCTGTCCCCTCTCCACTAAGAGCTGTTTTGTCATTTAATAAAATTCTCTGCCCTCATCACCCTTCAGTTGTCAGCATGACCTCATTCTTCATGAATGTGGGACAAGAGCTCAGGACCCAGCAAACATGGGTGCCTGGAAAGGCTGTAACACTGTGGCTCTCTGCCTTTGCCAGCAGAGGGCAGCTGCTCCATGCACCGGAAGCAGTGGCGGGGCCAAGGTAGTGCCGCAGCCGTGCACTAGAGCAGGGCAAGGGGCTGATTGAGCTGCTAACACACCACTGTCCGTTGGGCTGTGGGGAACAGAACTAAAAGAGCTAATTAGCACACTGTGACACCCCCTCTGGGGCTTCAGGGTCACGGGCATCCCTGCCTGAGTGGGTCACCACATTCCCCTTGGGGTGACACCTCGTTTGGCCGCGGACCGCACATGGAGCCTGCTCCTATGTTGATGCTCGGAGCAGCTGGCCAGACCCCGCACTCGCTCACTCACATGCTGCCTCTCACCGCAGTCACAGTGGCTGTGGGATTCGCGCCAGAGACTTGCCCTCAGGTGCGGCTAGGTGCGCTGAGTAGATGGGGTGGTCTTCTACCGCGAGCCCAGCAAAGGGGCTCAGAAAAATTCCTGCATCATAAGGAAAAGCAAAGCTAGGAAAGACAGTCCATAAAATAAAAACAGAAGCATCAGGAGATTAATTCACTCTGGAAGAAAGACAAATAATAGTATGCTGAAAATTACATTAAAATAAGTATGTTTAGGAGTCTCAGTGAAGGAACATAGCGAACACATGTTAAATAGCAATGGTTAGGGAAAAGAAACAGATAACATTTTTGAAAAGAAAAGCAGACAAAATCTAAATATATGCGATAACCTTGGGACTAGGCAAAATTAAATAGAGACTAAATAAATTAAAATATTAATTTAAAAGGAATTCACCTCCCATGCAGGACATAAGGATATTAAAAATATAAAACAGAATATTAACTGAAGGAATGAATTAAGGAAGCTGAATGAAAATAAATCCACATCTTTTTACTGTGCAGGTAAAATTTACAACATAAAAGAAAAATCTTCAAAGTTACTCCAAGCACTGAGAGATGGTATCTGGAAGATAATGCAGACTTAGACTCTAGGAAATGACTGTGGATCGAGGAATAGGCATGACAAAGCTAATCCTCTAGGCTCGTAGAGTGGGCATCAAACACACATGCATTGCCAAGCAGGTGACATAAATGTGAGAAGAAAATGGGTGTGAGCTAGAAAGATGTTTAAAGACAATCGATGTTCTTTCAGTGTTGGAGGGACAACAAGGAATAGTTAGGGCTGGGACGAAAGTGATCAAGTACCTTACAGAAAGAGGGAGCCCATGGGGGAATGTGGATCCATCTCTGATTTTTAAAGAGGATCCATAAATCTAGGCTTTTCAAGTGATACCTTCCAATTATAAATATTGACAAGAAATTTAAAATATGGCTCAATACAAAACGAGGCAGGCCAGACAGCATGTGGTGAGGGCTGGATTTGCTACTGTTCACTTCAGAGAAATGTGCACAATTAGTGAAACCTTACAGCCCTGAACAGGCTTGATGTGACTATAACGGTTTCTTTGACCTATTTCTTCCTTTGTCAATAACAAGCTATTTAAGTCAATATCAAAAGAAATGTAAAATGCAGTCTGTATTGTGAGACTCTAGCAAGACTTTCGTATAAGAAGGAGGCCATGTACAGAGACAAGGTTGTTGCCTTTTCCCCCTGTAGTTGAAAACTGTGCCTGATGTTGTTAGATTGGGTACAATTAAATCTACACATTCCAAAACACTTTCATTATAGACTCATGCAAAATTATATTTGGCTTTATTGTTTTCTTTTCAACTAAATAAAATGACCAGGTCAGCTACATCTTGCAGTAATAAGTATAAACTATCAATGAATTTTGAAATGATGTGTGATTTCTGGTGATATAGTACTTTTCCATTAAAGAAAGTTAATTAGAAACCACAAAAATATTAATGTATTGAAAATTACATATAATTTAATAACATCTTTTTGGTGAAAATGGGTCATTTTAAAATGCTCATTTTACTACTTTATTTTGTTCACTTTTTGTTCTTAGGACAATATTCCACACATAGGTATCATTTAATGAGAAACCTAAGCATCATAACATAACAATTACAATGATACAATGTTACTAAATCTATGTTTCTTCTAATGACTGAAAGTAATTCACTTAGCAATCAGTTCTCATTTTTCCTATACTTTTTATGTATAACATTATACAAAGTTGTGTTATTTACATAATGGAATATGGTAAAAGGTAATTTTGATGATATTTTTGTGACAGAAGGAAGAGGACGAATCCACCTTTCTCAGTTACAAGTGCTCTGGTTTTACTTGGCCTAAAGAGACCTTCTTTTTGTTAAATATTTTACTAGAAATATTTCAGGTTTTCAGCTAATAGAAATGTCTCAAGCATTACGCTGCTGTAATAAATCACTTAAATTGCCAGGTTATATTTTACAGCTCCAGTTGCTTGAATATTTATTGCAAAGCACCAAGTACAATAATTTCCATTTTTATAATTAATGAGGAGATCTGGAACAATAATTCTAATTGGTAAGGCAGGAGTGATTGCAATCTATTCTTAACATGTTGTCTAAGTCCTTATGTATCCTTCTGTTTCTCATGAACACACTCTAATTAGAAGATCGGAAGAAGTATACTTGTTAAAAGCTGAGCCTCAGACACCTTAATGGTGAGGTGAGCCTCCAGGAGTAAGATACCGTTTGGATTATATTATGCATGCCCTTATTTCCAAAGCACAGCTCTCTTTTTGGTGCGTTTTTCTATAATTTTTAAAATATTTCCCAGTCTTGCCTCATTGCCTCTTTCATGAGTGCAATTAATCCTGATTTTGGATCTCCCAGTGAATCCCATGGATTCTCACGAGAATATCTAATGATTATATTGGTCTCAAACTTATTTCAAGGCAGATACCTTTTTTAGTTCCTAGTTTGAATCTGTTATCTCCCTAAACTTTGTCAATTTATTCTTCATTTTTTAAAGAATGTCACTTACCTTCCAGTTATGCCTGATCATGATTTGGTTTTGCTTCTTTTTTTCCTTCAGATTTTCTCATTTTATTCTTCTCCCAAGGCCAAAAATAGTTAAGTTATCCTTGACTTGAACTTGCCATTTCCCCCTCTTCATGTCATCCACTCCTGAGCATTTCTAATATATCCCCTACCAGAATCTTGCCTATGCTGAGATTCTTATTTATATCTTAATCATTTTCTGTATCAAATCCTACCTCTACCTCATTTATAGCCTTCTTAAATCTTTAATCTGCGAGTTTCAGAAGATCTAGAATTCTGATGCTGTACTATATTACCTCTCCATTTTTCAAAGCTCTATATTCCTGACCTTTCTATAATCTTTGATGGCTTCTTCATCCATTTTTTTTAACTCTCAGTTACCAGGTTACTTGCTTTATTCTTGATACCCTTTAACTTTCTCTTACCCTTTTCTTGAAATAGTTCCATTAAAAATTACAATGTAAAGTACCTAATTTCCATTGTGTGTCTATGAAGCGGATTTTCACAGTATCATTCGACATTATGCCAGTTGAATTCCAGGGCATGTGCCAGAACATGTTAGAAGCTGAATATAAAATGTTAGGCTGCAGATAGGGTACCGGTGTGTTTACTGAATTGATTCCTTGATGCTGTTACTATGAACATAGATGAGTATTTTATGCTATAATAAAGGGATGACTGTAAATCTGGACAAGATATGACAGCTCTTATATGTTGGATTCTCGGTCTTTGCTTTTTGAAGTTTCCTGCATTTTTCTGTGTTTTCTAGTTTTTATCAGCATGGATACCAATAAGCCACTCTCAACTTACCTCTGATTTCTGCTTTCATTTTCTGAAAGTCTTGAATACCAGACGATCAGTTTTATGAAAATAATGTACAAAGAGCAAATCAGCAGAATCTGATCCTCATCTTTAAGATGGTAGGAGTTCACCCCCAAAATAAGTTATAGAAATGGAGTGCCGGGATTTGGGGATTTATATTTTACCTTGTCAAAAGCATGTTTTACTTACTGCACAGTGTTCTGCTTACATGAGATTGTCAGATACCTGGGTTCATATTCAAATAACATTTAGTAGACATTATTAAAGCTGTTATTGAGGATCTCAAAGTATGTGACAATTTTATTCAACCTCTAAAGTGCAGATAACATGGCCACTCATTTAGATAAAGAGAATTTCTTCATGATACGATATTTTAGAAAGTTATTTTTTAAAATTAAAACATACGGAGGTATTTGTAGTTCTGTTTTTCCATTTCTGGTAAAGTTCTTTAGGTTATGTGTCAAGAAATTATAGTTCTTGGGCTGTAATCTGCTCCTCTAATATATTGAAGATGTTGGCATAACTTGCATTCCAGGCCCCTGATGAAAAATTCACACAAAGGTCTCCTACTCTTTGTTAGGAGTTATAAATGAATGAGTCTCTGCCACCACCTCTCTGAGATGAAGGAATAGACCGTAGGAAAGGCAAAGAAAAGCGTAGTTGGTGCCCCCCATAAGTTATTTGTCAGGCATGGTTAGTACTGGGGAGAGCAGGAAAGTCACCCCAGGAGTTTTGAGATAAAGTTGCCCTCTGAGAATAAAATCAAGAAGATTCAAAACGTAATGGATGAGATTAGTTATCTGTGGAAATGACATACCCCAAGGAACAGACAAAAAGATTTTGTGGAGAAATTCAGAACACCCTGAGGAATTTGACAATAGCAGAAGCTTGATTGTATCCATATATTTCTAGCAACAATCTAATCACAGTAAATGGATGAAGCTGTAACACAATCAAGCAGTAACTTAATCAGTTATAGTGAATAGATTAAGTACTCTAATCACAATCAATTGCATTGTAACCCACCTGAAGAAAAAAAGTTCTAACTGAAGGATTGGGGGGTGTCTACAAGGAAAGGGGAACCTGAGAAGCCAGAATTTGTATGTGACTTCAGCTCCCTCCAGCGTAAGATGTGTGGCCACTGTGCTCCACTTAGCAGGCTGGTAGAAACAAGGGCTGTTTCCATAGTAATTTGGATTTCAAAAGCTTTATTCGTGTGTCCATTTGTCTACAGGGAGAGAATGCCTTTACCAGCAAAGCAGCAAAATGCCAAGGATTGCATTTTTAGGAATACAATAACAGGCAAAGAGCAGTTAGGAAAATTAATAAAGGAATAGGATACATATTCACTCAACAATCATTTATGGAATGCCAATTACACTCAAGCCACTGGCCTAGGCACAGGGGATTCAGTGTTGAAGAAGAGAAAATCCATGCCCTTATAGTGCATTCATTTAAAAAAGAAAGATAGGTATTCATCAACAAGATTTACATGATTTCATTACAATTGTGATTATTTCTAGGAAGAACATATACAGGATTTACCTGAACTGAGAAAAATCACAGGGGCTCCTGAACTGACCTGAGGTTTAGAGAAAGCTTTTCTGAGGATTCTTTTGTTTGATTTATGCATATCTTATTGAAGGGAAAAGAAAGAATGAGGGAATAAATATAGTTAGCTAAGGGAGTAACATTAGGCTAACATTGTGAATAAAGTGGGTGACAATAAGTAGCTCAAAAATGATCTGTGACAAAGCAATTATGTGCATACAGAGCGTTTTGAAAGACTATTGCTCATGTTTCTTTAAGAGTGGCATCAAGAGAGGCTTACATAGTAATCCACATTCCAGAAATGATGTACTATTTAGAAATGAACTACTTCCGATCTTTTTTGAACTGATAACTAACAGCTTTGAAGATTTTCACCACTGGAGTTGACCATGGATCAAAATTATCTATGTTCATTCCTGAAACAAAATGAGGGTGCTGGAAACATGCTGTAGTTACAGCCCCATTGGAAAGCACTGGACAATCAGCTATAGCAGATAAGACCAATTTGAGGATGCAAGACCATAAGGCATGGAGGTAGAAATGATTGCAATGTGATGCTGAAATAGGGCATTCTCTTGTAATTTCCTATCTGAGGCAAAGAAGCGTTATTGAAAAGTTTTAGATCAACCATACACATGCTCTAAGTGGGCCTCAAGGGCACTCAGGCAGAAGCTGCATTACCCAGGAATGTGTTAGGAGTTGGAGAGCCAGGACATAAAATATGAAGTGCTAAAACACTGCAGTGTGTGAGATACAAGCAAAGCGCCAGCATATGTCCGACCCCAGTCACAGATCCTAACAGAAAGCGAGCAGGAGCCGAGGAAGCAGTGGATAGATGAAAGAAAAAATGTACCTCCTTGAGAAAATACAAATAAAATGTTTTGGGAAGAAGCACTCATAGGTTGTAAAGAAAGCCAATTAATTGACTGTTGCCAGGATTATAATGCATTATGCATTTGTTCTTTGAGTGTGTTTCCCTTAAGCTTTTATTGAGAAATTATTTGTTTGGGAGGTATTCACTAAATATTATGGGTGTTATTAAATCTTGCCTTTTTGAAGATTATAGTTTACATAAGCAAGATTTGGTGTGAAAGCAATTCAACAGATAGACAATCAGCATCAACAAAAGAGATAAAAAAGAAGGAAGAAAGGAAGTAGGGGAAAAAAGGAAAGGAGGGAGGGAAAAACAGAAAGGATGAGAAAAGGAAATTCAGAGGCCGTGTGCACAAACAGCAGTGTTACATTTTTCCCCTGGATTGCTAGCTTCTCTGATCTTCTCTTCTCTATCTTAACTTCAGTGAAACTTTTTTTTCTTGTTAGATTTCAGCCCCTGTGAATTGTTCAATTGACCTTCAAGACAGGATGCTTCACACTCTGAGATTAGTACAATTTGTTTTGTTTTCTTCTAGAAGTCTATGGGGGAGTTTTAATCAAGCAGTTTTCATGGGAATTTACATGTATAAAAGTAAGAATACCTCATTTTAAACAATTGTATAGTGAACTAACCACTGACCTAAAAGAAAGAGGGCAGAAAGAAAAGCAGATTTAAAAGTGATGGACAGGGAAACACAGCAGAGAGCGGTCTTTTCAGTACTGCTTTGAAAAGACACAAGAAGCTGAAAACAACTGGAGCTAATCTGAAGAGATTGGGGATGATTATACTATTTAATTACGCAAATGGTGAATGCGGAAACTTTTTGAGAAATGTATTTTAGATTTGGAAAGGGATTTTAGAGATCTTCTAATACAACCTTCTTGTCTTATGGCTGAAGACTCTGAGATCCAAGAGAAGTTCTGTATCTTGGCAGAGTTTCATATATTTGTTAGCAATCATATTTATTATTATTATTATTATTAATGATTATTTAGTGGCAGAGCTGAAATGAGAAATCAGGTTGCCTGACTCCCACTGCACTCACTGTTCTTTTTTCAACCTCACATTTCAATTTCATTTTAAATGAATTAACCCACGTATTACAACACATTTCAAAAAAGAGGTCTCACATGTGTGTTCTAATGTAGTATATTAAAATGTTATCTAAAACACAAGCAAATACTTTTTCCTCCAGGACAGGGGTCCTCAAATTTGAGAATGCACAAGGATTACCAGGAGAGCTTGTTGGACAGCAAACATTCCTGGGCCTTAATCCCGGACAGTCTAAGTAGCTCTAAGCAGGTGCTGATGCTGCTAGTTCACATTTTATTAGCACTTTTACTTAACAAGTGTTGCTCTAGGAAACAGCGGTTATAGTAAGCCCACTCTTGGTAAGTTGGGTGAGAACAGGTAATAATTTGCAATGAATGAACGGCATGAAAATAATGACCATTATTAGAGTGGGTTGATTTTAGCTCCAGTTATCATTCATATTTACAATACGCTAGTTCCTTTCCATGTCAAGTAGCCCTTTACAAATTCTCTGTTTATAGGCTTCTCCTAAACTCTACTTGCTTGAAGTTGGCAACTACTCATCTCTTCAGTGCTACCTCCTTTGTGAAGATTCCTTGTGTCCTCCAGCTTGCAATGGGAGTTCTTTTTCCTGTTTTCTCTTTGCATCCTACCTCTCTCGACTATAGTCCTTGTCACATTGGGCTGTAATAATTACTTTGCATGCTTAATTCCCCCCAAAGACTGTAAACTCCTTGAGGCACTGTTCTTTATTTATGCTTTCACAGTGCCTTGCTGACATCATGCACTTCAACATTTGTTGATTGAACGCTTATGAAAATGAGGATAACTAGAGAGAAAACAAACGTAAAATATATACAGTAGAAGTAATTCTCCGTGAAATTTATGGTTTCTAATTTTATCTATCCATTTTATCCTTGGTAGGCCTATAAATAAACTGAAAACTGTCAAAAAAACAATAAACATGTGCTAAGTGTAATTTCATGATACAAAATCTTTAATGCAAGTATTCAGGAATTACCCTGCAAAAGTTTAGCACCATTGATAATATATTCATTTATTCTGAGCCATTTTCTTTGTTTTTTTTAATTGGTCAAGTTTTTATTTTAATTCATGGTATGAGAAATAAACTTTTAAAGCAACTGAATTGTATGGAAAATGACACAGCAATGTTAAAAGAGAAGGTCAGCTAAATGCCCAAACTTAAGGATATAATGGGCACAGATAAACATAGATTCCAGTCTTAAGAGGCGGCATTCCCATCTGCTGCTGGTCTCTGGACAAGTGTATAGCAAAGCTGTGTTTGAAGGACTTCAACCTCTTTAGTTATAGTTCCTGGAATATTACAGTGGGAAGGAAACTTTGATGGAACCTGAGGTTCCTTTTAACCACATCTACTCCTGCAGGAGGTCAGTCGCTGAATTTCTCTGGTGACATTCCCGGTAGGAGCTAAGCACCTCACAGCGTCCTCATTTCATTTTTTAAAATTCTAATTTTTGGAATTTTATTCTTCTTTTTAACAATCAAACTCATGTATCTTAGTTCTGTTTTTCTGGACATGCATGGAATAAATATAATTCTTTCTTTTTATCTCAGTCTTTCAGATTTCTACAGATAGTTGTCATCTTCTACCTAGCATGTTTTCTTTTGTAAAAAAGGAATAGAAAAAAAAGACTACATTTTTTTTAAATTTAGAAAAGCAATACTTACCAAGTATACGTATTAATTCAAATGCAAATATATATTTACCAGTGGTGCTGTATTTAATGTCACTCAGAAAGAATAGATGGGAATGCACAAATCAAATTTGAACTGAAAATACAAACAAGTATGAATGATACACACTCATTAAAGGGATTTACTAACAGACTTTTACTTTTTATCGTATTTTGACTTCCAATTTTACAAGTTTCTTAAATCACTGGTGATATCTTTGTTTCCATATTTTTTACCCAAGAACAATATTTATGTGAACGTTAGGAGTATGATCAGAAGACAACGTAAAATGGCAATATGCCATCAAACGTTAGAATCTGTCTCTCATTTCACAGTGGTACTCCCATCCAATTCAAGACGTACCTGATAAACCTCCCTTCCACTTGAAGTCTCCACGTCTGACAAAAAATGGAATAGTTGAGTTTATGCAGCTGTTCCTGGGCTAATTATCTGCAATCATTTCTGATTACTTAATAGGCCATGGTAGGATGTGTGTTTGCTGCTATGTTGAGTTTACACATTAGGCTTTAATGTGCTGATATGGCTAATTGTTGTGCTCACTGCTGCCTGCTAATAGACCATTCCTGAAAATGAGACCGTATCTCAACGGAATTTGCTTGTTTATTTTAAATAAGTAATAACTACAAACTCAGATCCTAGATCCAGTGTTTACCATTTTCAGAAGGCACTTTTTAATGCTGTATCATTTCTAATGCATTTAAATTATTCAGGTTTGAAAAAATGAGTTATTAAACTAAGGAGTCAATAACCAACTCAAGTACATAGATTTAACATTTTTCCTGCTCTATTCAGTTTCCTAAATTGTTTTCTGGTATTGATAGCAAAATAAATTCTTTAAAATGGTGCCAAACAAGCTGAATGTAATAACATAATAATGAGAAAAATAAATGCGTATTACAAGCAGGCAAGTATTTATTAATATGTAAACCAAGATGCTCATGCGAACGATTGGGAGTGACATAGATATGTTAATATGGAAGGTAGATATGGAATTGTTGTAATGAGACTTTGAATTTGTTTTGCAGTTTTGCATTTTATGATAGCATTTAGTACAAAATGCTAGTATGTAGTTTTAAAAATTTAGAAGACTGTTCTTTTGTTGATTACATATATTTGTGTTCCTGATTACCAAAAACAGATGCCAAGTGCCCACATAAATATAGATACTTTAGGTGTTCTCTTCATCCTTCCCTTTCTATTCGCAGTCACAGGATCTTTTTTTTTTTGTCTTCACTTTTTTCTTCATCACTTACTTTTTCTTTTGAGACAGGGTCTCACTCTGTTGCCCAGGCTGGAGGGCAGTGGTATGATCATGGCTCACTGCAGCCTCGACCTCCCTGGCTCAAGCGATCCTCCCACGTCAGCCTCCCACGTAGCTGGGACTACAGGTGCTCGCCACCACACCAGACTCGTTTTTGTATTTTTAGTAGAGATGGGGTTTTACCGTGTTGGCCAGGCTGATCTCAAACTCCCGACCTCAAGTGATCTGCCTGCTTCGGCCTCCCAAAATGCTGGGATTACAGGCATGAGCCGCTGCACCCAGCTCTTCATCTCTTTTTAACTTCTTTTTTCCTCCCTCATTACTCTTTTATTAGAGAAGTCAATACAATTCAAATAACAAATAGAAAGTAGAACAATAGGTTTCTTCCATTCTCTGCTGTTCCCCAGGCCCTCCTTTGAGTACAGGATTTACCCCTTCTCGAATAGATTTCAATGAATGTGACTCTGGAACTACTTGGATCCATCATGGGGTGAAACCATGTGACCCTACAATCTGCTCCTCTAGAAACACTATATATTCAGTGTTTCCATGCACTTGAAGCCACAATCTCTGCTGCAAAGAAGTAGAGAGAGAAAGAGATTAGTTTTGGTAATAACATTCATTGTTCTCATACATGATTTCTATCTATAGGATAATATATGCCTAGGTTAATCTGAGGCTTTGGCTCTCAAAATTCATCATGTATGAAGGACTTTTATGTGTTCTTTCATGTTTCCTATTTCTAAATTTTTGATGTCTCATTGGAACCATAATACTCACCCCAGCATCTCTTCCAAATACTTTTATTTTGAACTTCTGGACTCTGTTCCCTAAACAAAAACAGCTTTTGCACTCTTCCTTCGACCCTTAATCCCCTTGCTGTAGGGTGTATTTCAGGTCCTTCTTTAAGGTTATCGCCATTGTTATTTCCTCTCTGAAACATTCCAGGAGAATAGTTGTGACACATAACAGTAGCAGGGCTATTACTGATAAAGATAATAAAATTAACTCAAGAGCTTTAACTGCCAATGCTAAACCCTTCACGTGGATATTTTATTTTATCCTCACAACAGCCCTGTTAAGAACTGTACTGTTACTGTCACCATCTAACAGATGAGGTATCTAAGACTTAGCACACAGTAGCCAAAACTTAATAAAACATTGAGATCGAGGTCGTATGGTCAAGGTCACCGTCAGGGCTGGTGCAGCTCTTGGGACCAGCAGTCTGACTCCAGGACTCAATTTTATTCAGAATCTGAGTGACTAACCACCATGCATACCATCTCCCACACCACTGGCAGGATTGATCATTTTTTTCATTTGTTTGAGTTCCTCTGCGTCATTAGTTTAGCATGTATCCCAGTGTACATTGGCTTGCTTATCTGCCCATGGGCTCCTTAAGGAGAGAGTGATTTATTTATTTTTGTATTCTCAGAACTCAGAACTGGCCCATCCCAGGATCCATTTATAGCCATGAAATGGGAATTGATTCTTCTTTTAGACATTTATCTCCCCATTTTCCTTCACATACCCTATGATCTAGCCAAACAGGAACATTTCTGTTGCTGACACCTTCTTGTGCTGCTGCTCTTAGAGATCTTTGTATATGCTATGCCTGCTGCCTAAAATGCCCTTCTACGTATGCAAATCCTCATCAAGGTGACATGTCAACTCTTTCCTACCTCTTTCCTGAAGCTCTCCTAGCTCCTGACTCATATGTGAAATTTCCCTCTCTGCAACCTTTAGCACTTTGCTTAAAGTGCTTATTTTCCCTTATCATTTCTTCCTCATTTATGTATCTGCAAGGTCGCTTTAAAAATACCTGTCCCTGAATCTTTCACATAGTAGGTGTTCAACAGAGATTAATTGAATTAAACATTTATTTAAATCAGTTGGCTTTGTTTTCTAAAAGATGAAGAGGTTCAAAGTCATGGGCATTGTAAGATATAATTATATTTACTCATCTCTATATGTCCCTAAATACAGTGTACATGTAAGGCAGCATTATTTCTGTGTCTTCTTTCCCTTTTACTGAATGCATGTCCTTTGATTCGATTAATTTTGGCCTGTATATCTGTAAGCAAAGTTCTAGAAAATACCAAAAAAAGGGACTTTCATTTAAACTACTGGAAAGATTTAACAGCTTTTAGATACAGGAATTTTCCAGTAACACTTTTCAATGACATTTCACTGCCTTCATGTTTGAATAGTGGTAACAACGTTAAAAATGTTCAATAGACTGACATTATATTAAACCTCCATCTACAAAGTTTAACAAATATTTACCAAATTTCTACTGTATGCAAAGTACAATACTTGGTAAGATTCTGTGAAGAATAAGGAAGAGTCATATTTAATTTCTTAAGCAAGTGAACATTAAGAAATGCAGAAAGGACAAATACAACATGATGTGGACCATAGTATACTCCAGAAAAGATATCAGTGCTGTAAAGACATCCACAAAAAGAAGTTTCATCTTTTAGGAACCCCATGAGAACACTTGCTTTTTCGTTTCCTTGCCCAATTTGCCAATACTGATGAACTATAATATACAATGATAAGTACCTTTAGAAAAGTACATGAAAACGGTGGATTTTTAAAAATAAAATAATGGAACTAAAATGTATAATGAGAATTTAAAATGAACTTATGGGAATTTTAACATTGTAAATTTAACATAAATGTTAGAAAAGAAAAATGACCATAATCTCATCATACCACAATTATTTTCATTTGTGTATTTTTTCCCTTTATTTTTCCTACATAGATGACTCTTAGATATTTGTACATATTAAAAACATGCAATTCTGGGTACAGCTACTTTTCCTTAATAAATGAAAAGGAGAATAGCTTATTCAGGGTGTGGGCATTAGTGCTTCACAAAGTTCATTCAAACCATGGCTTGTGTGACACAGACACACTTCCTACTTAACCTACAGAAGTCCAAGTCTCCTTAACTGAAAAATCAGAAATACCGACAACACCACAACAACAGCAACAAAGTCTATTACACAGAGTGGTCAAGAGAATTAAGTGAAGTGATCTGTGGCAAGTATTCAGCACAGCGGCTGTTGCAAAGAAAGGTTCAATAAACAGTGGCTCTCGAAATCACTGTCTTCCTCACAGTCTATCTGACTCTGTTTTTTCTCCCATTATTAAAATATTTTATATTCTTGTGATGCTGGTTTGAAATACCAGGAAATGGGCAGATAAACTCCAAAGAGATGAATACCAGCAGACCACACAGCATCTCGCAAGTTAAGCATAAGGACTAACAGATGCAGGCTCTGAAATCTGACAACCCTGTCCAGGTTCTGCTGCTGTGGGAGTCAATGTGGTTGATGTGGGACAATAGCAACTGCTTCCCTCCACCTAGTGGTATAAGGAAACACAGGCACAGAGACATCTGCTCTCCCCAACTCCAGAAACAGCAGGCAACCCAGGGGATCACCTGTGCCCGCAGACTGCACCAGTGGGGATCGATAAGGAGCCACAGCAGCATCAGAAGAAAGAACAGAACTGTATCGCAAGGGCTCTGTAAACGACACTGTCATTGAAACCAAAGCCTACAGTGCAGGCCAGAACCTACACACTAAACCTCAACAGGCTGATGACATGCTAAAATAGAAGATTAAAATAGGATCTAAGCTCTCCTAACATAACTGAAACATCCAGGGTATGATGAGAAAAAAATCACCTGTCAAGCTCAAAACTAGGAAAACAGCCATCTGAATGAGACTAGATACTCAACTGAGGACAATACTGAGATTCGTCAGATTTGGGGATTATCTCAATTTTAAAGCTGATGTCACAAAAATGCTTCAAGAATCAATTATACATGCTCCCAAAACCAAAGGGGAAAAAACTAGAACATCTTAGCAAAAAAACCCCAGAAATTATATTTTTAAAAAACCAAGTGGAAGTAATAGAAATGGAAAATATAATAACTGAAATAAAACCTCACTGAATGATCTCAATAGTAGAGTGGAGATGACGGAAAAGATTCAGTGACCTTGAAGACAGATCAATAAAATTTACTCAGTTGGAACAAAAGAGAGAAAAATAGACTGGAAAAAAGGAAGAGAGTCTCAGGGATCTGGGCTATGTTCCTTGGGGATCTCAATAACAATCTAATAATCTAACGTTTGTATCACTGGAGTCTCAGAAGAATAGGAAGAGTACGGGATTGAAAAAGTATTGGAGGCCTGGCGCGGTGGCTCATGCCTGTAATCCCAGCACTTTGGGAGGCCGAGGCAGGCAGATCACCTGAGGTCAGGAGTTTGAGACCAGCCTGGCCAACATGGCGACAGCCTGTCTCTACTAAAAGTACAAAAATTAGCCAGGCGTGGTGGCAGGTGCTTGTAATCCCAGCTACTCAGGAGGCTGAGGCAAGAGAATCGGTTGAACCCAGGAAGCAGAGGTTGCAGTGAGCCGAGATCGTGCCACTGCACTACAGCCTGGGCGACAAGAGCGAGACTCCATCTCAAAATAAAAAAGTATTGGAAGAGATAATGGTTGCAAACTTCCCAAATATGATAATAGATAATTAAAATACATCATTAACTTTGTACAATTAGAATTAATATGGTAACACTTCACATAAAATGTAGAAAACTCATATAATAGGTCCTTCAATCTCTCCATCCTTGATGATATAGTTGTCACATATATCTACCTGCATTGTAAATTTCACAAGCTAATTTCTTGCTTTAAAAGTCCCATATGTTTTAAAGAAACTAAGAGGAAAAAAATTTTATATTCCTTTAGATATTTGCAATTTCATATTTTCTGTATTGCCTCTTGAATATTTGGATTTCCACCTGGCTTTATTTCCCTCTAGCATTCACTTCAATGAACATATTTATAATAGCTGCTTTAAAATCTGTGTTTACTATTCAACATCTGGGCCACCTTAGGGTGGGTCTTGGTTGTCTTTCCTCTAAAACTGGGTCACATCATTCTGATTGTTCATATGCTGTGTAGTTTTGGACTGTATCCTGAATAGTATAGGTATTATATGGTGAAGACTCTGGATTTGGCATGCAGTAATTTCTCACTTCACATCATCGAAAGGTTCATGGAAACTGTGACTTTAAGCAAAATAATGTAAAACAGAACCAATTTTCACAAAGTCTAATTGATATAAACCAGAGTTAAATTCCTACAGCATATTTCTGGTCACAAAAACATCATCAAACTTCTAAATAGACTTCTAATGTTAAACACTAAAATAAACGTGAGCTGTATATATATTTAAGAAAGATTAATAAAAACAAAATAGTTACTCAAATTTTGGTGAATTCATTCACCCTCCACACTGCAGTCAGAGTAAATTTTTTTTCTTAGTCACCCAAATTTTGGAGGGACTGATGGTGGTTGTAGTGGTGATGAGTTAACTCACAGAATAAATGTTTGCAAATGTTTCATATTGTGTTGTTGTGCATTTGTATGATTATTGTATTGTATACTTGGCAAATTTTTATTGTCCTATAATTCATATTCATTCATTTTCCAACCCATTTATTCCAGTTCTGGGTTGCAGGTGGTTGGAACCCATCCTGGCAGCTCAGGGCACCAGGTGGGAACTCTCCCCGGCCAGGATGCCCTCACATGACAGGGCAACTCACACTCACACGCTCACACTGGGACCATGAACATGTGCCAGTTCACCTAAAGCACACATCCTTGGATGTGGTAGGAACCCAGTGTCCAGAGGAAAACTCATGCAGACATGTGGAGAGCATGCCGACTCCACACAGATAGTGGCCTTGGCTGAAAGTGATTTTTTTCCCATAGTTATAACAAAATGATGTTGAATGAAGTCTTATTCAAGGACCTGCTGTAGTCTTCTAAAGAGTGTTGATGTATTTATCTCAGCAGCAGATTAATTTGGTTAGATTCAAATTGCAAAATCTCTTTCTTGCATGGCAGATAATATCTTGGCTCAGCATTTTTTTTTTTTTTGAGACAGAGTCTCACTCTGTCGCCAGGCTGGAGTGCAATGGCGAGATCTCAGCTCACTGCAACCTCCACCTTCCAAGTTCAAGCAATTCTACTGCCTCAGCCTCCACAGTAGCTGGGACTACAGGTTGAAACACCACGCCCAGCTAATTTTTGTATTTTTAGTAGAGACAGGGTTTCACCATGTTGGCCAGGATGGTCTCCAACTCTTGACTTTGTGATCTGCCTGCCTCGGCCTCCCACAGTGCTGGGATTACAGGTGTGAGCCACCGTGCCCGGCCGGCTCAGCTCTTTTATCTTAGGTTGCTCCGTGTTCAGTTTGTCCCATGCATATATGGTTCAGTGGTCAATGACATCAGCAGAGTTTCACAGAATGTGGGGCTCCCCTCTCCATGTCCTTTCTGAGATTTCCCCCTTACTTCCCAGTGGCTGTGGCTGCCAAAATTGCCTGCTGATTCTGTAGATGAGAAATACTTCAGGTTTTCTACTGAAGTTTTGGTTGGCCTACTTGATTCTGTTTTTGTTCTGCCCTCAGCACAAAAGCTGTAAAAAATGGGAAATCACCTCCAGCCTATTCTTTCTTCTAAATTTCACAGCCCTCAAGAATCTGCCTGCTTTAGTTCACTCTCCAGCGGTGCTTTTGATTTTGTCTGGAATCTAGAGTTATCTGTGGGAAGGTTGGGTTCAGCTGGAGCTCACCAGGACACAAGGAGGCAGAAACCCCCACTGAGATTTTTTATGAGAAATTTTATCATAATAGAATTAAGTCTGAAAAAATGCTGTCTTTTAAACAATCTTTCTTTCCAAACAGGAACTTGTTTTTGTTCTTGTTTGAACCAGAATGCATCTGGTTCTTTGGGCCTCTCAGATGAAAGTTTCTTCAGGCCGGGCACCGTGGCTCATGCCTGTAATCCCAGCACTTTGGAAGGCCAAAGTGGGAGGATCTCTTGAGCCCAGAAGAAACCAGCCTGGGCGGTATGGCAAACCCTGTCTTTACAAAAAATACAAAAATTAGCCCGGCATGCTGGCACACACCTGTATTCCCAGCTACTTGGGAGGCTGAGGCTGGGGGATCGCTTGAGTCCGACAGGTTGAGGCTGCAGTGAGCCAAGATCATGCTACTGCACTGCAGCCTGGGGGACAGCGTGAGACCCTGTCTCAAAAAAAAAAGTTTCCTCATATAGATCCTGTACATTTCTTATTAGGATAAGGATGTAAGTTTATCATATAACCTATTGTTTCATTTACTTACATTTCCGTGTAATTAACATGCACATTTTTGGAGACCAGACTTCATGGAAGTCCTTTTTGCAGGGGACCTTTTTTCCTCTTTATTGCACAATTAGCTTGCAGTTTCCTTCCTAATGTACTCTCTATGTACTTCACATCGGCGCAGCTAAGATTGTCAACTGTCCAGTCCAGTTCCTGGTCTGTTCTGCAGAGTCACTGCCCTGTTGAGCAATTTGGGTGAGATCACTCATCCTAGGTTGGTCCTGTCTTTTCAGTGTAGAGTCAAAACAAAATACTTATAAAACTATAAAACATGTTTTGTTCTTGCCAGTAATTTCACATGCGGTTAACTTCTATAGCTCTGCATGGAAAAATTAGTGGTAGAACGGGAAAGTGGTTCAAGCCACCTTTGTGCTGTCCTTTAAAAAAAATAGATTCAACCAGCTCTGAAAGGACTTTTTTTTTACAAGCATACAGAAACACCTTAAGAGTGACTTTTTATCGAGGAGGAACAGTCATAGTGATCTGTGCTAAAATTTAAATACAAGCAGCGGGGAGAGCGCGTTAGAAAAATATAAATCAACCTCTCTTTTAAACACCTACACGCAAGTTCTTCTTTTCTTAAATGTTACTTTTCTAGTCTGCATCCACATCACTTTACATGAGAACACAAATTTGAAGTCATACAAGGTTTGGCATAGCCCAGCCTCTAACAGGAACTTAATGTTGGTTGAACAGAATTTTAAAAATAGACTTGTTCATAAAGGAGATCTTACTTCTTATTATTTAATAAAACAAGAAATACCTTTAATCATATATTATAAATAGTGTTAGTACATGAGAAATGTATTCACTACAGACAGAATATCTTATTTTATTGTGTCGCATAATCCTTTCCTAAAAAAAAAACTGCTTCTCCCCAGTTACAAGAGACTAAAAGCATACTAAAAACACTTTATTGTCATTACTAAATGCATTAAATACACATCCTAAATGGAATATGCTGTATATCCGATGAAATACACAGAACGTTCATCAAGGCAAAAAGAAAACACGTAGCCAACAATGGAAAGATGGAACACACAGGAAAAAAAAAGAACAGTTCTCAAATATTGCAGTAACTTTTCAATGTATCATAGATATTCTACAACTTTTCTATGAAACAGAGGAGGACCAAACATTATACACAGTTTGAAGAGACTAAATGCCAGAGAATCCACAGATATTAGCATCCAGGAATAATTTTTATTCCTGGTCCATTTTCTGCCCACTGGAAAAAATTGCATTGTTTTTCCTTCCCAAGAGGACACACAAAAAAATCCTTTCCATTGTTAGGTCCAATCTTCAATACTGTTCTCATGATGGAACGCTTGCCATGGTTGCAGAATGGGAAGGACAAATCTGCCCACTGCAGGAAAAAAAGGTAAATTTACAAGTTTATACAAAAGTTATCATGATGTACAGGCTAACCCTAGGCACATGTGATTAGTGCCATATAGTCTTCACTGCTGTTATCATTAATTTGACATTTTAAAATAGACCAGTAATTAGTCGTCGCCTTTAAAAAAGCTTATATCCTAAAAGAAGCATCTCTCTTACAAATTTGTTTGAATCACGCAGAAAATGGCCATAATTCTGAGCTTCCCTTTGTCTAAAGGTATATTTACAGAAGTTTCTTCACTTTGTTAAGAATAATTGAAAACTATCAAAATCTTGCTGTAATCACCAATATCCCTGCTATAGGTCTGTTTCAGTTAAATCTGTAGGATCAGGTGAGGTGCGGTGGCTCATGCCTTTAATCCCGGCACTTTGGGAGGCTGAGGTGGGAGGATAGCTTGAGCACAAGAGTTTGAAACCAGCCTGGGCAACATAGTGAGACCCTGTCTCTAAAGAAATCAAACAACAACAAAAAAAACCCTGTAAGATCAAAGATTTGTCATGATTTTAATATTAAACTTCCTTAGGAAAAGAAAGAATCAAATACTTACCCAGACTGAATTAGACAGATTCTATTATATCATTCTTACTAATTTTGACCTCAAGAATGATATGAAAAAGGCTATTATATTTTTAGCAATACCATGAATATTGCTAATAATATTTTCCCATTACATCTATAAAAGCTTCTTGAGGAGGAAATCTGTGAATTTTGTAGGGTAGAGTTACACTGTGTTTAGAGATTGAGGTCTAAAATCACTATCCAGGTTTCCCCGGGAAATTCCTTAAGAAGGTATCACATTGAAGACAGATATTTGATCTTTCAAAAAGTCCAACCAGAAAATCTTTGTGCCAGCACTGAAACATGTCAATATTTTCTTTTTTCAGTTCTATTCCAGATGAAGAGTAACTAGAAAAAATATGTATCTCTGAACATTAGAATCACACTCAGCCTGATGAGATGCTCACACCGAGGAATACCGGAAGTGAGACTGACTAAACGGACCTGAGCTTCTTATCTCCTATCTTAGGTTCACCTTTAGGGATACATCCACAGACTGGAAAGACAGGAGGAATCGCCTATAGCTAAATTGCTATGGTGCCATCACTTTTTTGGGTCAAGTGTGGTTAAGTAGGATTTGATAAGGTTATTGTAAATCCCAGGCATGTAAATTGCTTTTCTTATAAACCTTTATCCAATGCATAAACCAAAGGTTTTGATGTAGTGCTGAAGTTAGGAAGAACAAATTCTTACCTTGGATTATTAGCCACATATGTACTACTAGTACTTACTAGTCACTCAGTGTCTTTCTAACTTTACAAGCTAAGGGCAACACTCCTAGACTTGTGATTATAAATATGATATACTCTAACAATGTAATAGCTATTATTTTATTAAATTTCTTGTGGCTGAACATCTGAATTTTAAGTTAGTCAACATTCAAGCTTTAGACTGAATGCCAATATGGCTATTTCAAATTTAAAGGTAAAAGGTAAAACTAGGAAAGTATTGCTATTTGTTATACATTAATAACCAAACATTTAATTACATTTTAGTAAGCTAAATAAATCTTACACATACTTCAAAAAATCCACATTGTGCTTCTCTAGGTAGAGGACAGGCATAAAACTGCCTGCCCTTGTTTTCCCCATCCTTCCTCACAACTTGGAGAATGCAGAGGCGGTTGTGTTTACTGCAGCGAGGGCTGTCAGGATTTAAGGTACAAGGGCCACTGTAATGACAGGTTACAAAATAAGTACAGCATAGGAGTGCTAAGGGACCATTCACACCACTTTACCCCCACATGTCAGAATTTCACTTGTACCAAGAAATTCTATCAAAAAGTGGACCTCGTTAACATTAGGTCATTATGCAAAAGGCTGTCTTTATTCTTTGTTTTCCCAGGTAATTCTAATTTATTTCCAAAGTTACCTATGTACCTAAAACACGTAATTTAAATTTCTAAAGAACAAAAGCAGCTGGACTGTGTATCCAGCAAATCAAATTTTATTTTTCATTTGTGATATTCAGTTCTTTTCTTACCCAATATCACACTGTAGCCACTTCTTTTTCCTCTAAAATATTCTCAAGTCCAGGTTCTCCATTTCCACTGGCCCCAAAGTAGCTAGTCACAATCTTCTCTAATTACTTTCTCATCGGTAGCAAACGCTCATCAATGGCTCTGACAAGGCCATAGAAATCACTCTCTCTGCTGTCCACTTTAAAGACAATTTTCTATGCTTTTCTTTGATCAAGGCTACTATAATAGTCACAATCATATTCCTGCAAGAAACAGGCTGCCTGGCAGAGAGCAAAAATGTGAATTTTGTAAAGCTAGCAGGGAAGCTTTATTCTCCCCCATAATTAGGATCAAGAGTATGTGGAGGTTGTCCTCATACCCAGTGTACACAGGCTAGAAGCTGGCCTTGTACTGTAGCTGTATAAACAGAATTTTCTTTTTGAAAAGAAGCTTATTTAAATTTTCTGTGTTGTGCATATTTTAATAATGCCTTTAAGAGAATTAGTTTTTTAATAAACTGGTTGAAGAGAAAGTGTTCACATTCATTAAAACCAGAAGTCCCCCTCTTAATATTCCTATTTTTTTAAACTCTTTAATGATAAAACAGTTAATCCATTCTCATCTTTTCGGTAAATATCTAAAGAACAAAAATATCATTCTTAAATAATTGTTAAAAATACTTAAAAGTCAAAGGTGATTTCCCTTTTTCCTTGCTTCCTAAACTGCATTTTTTACACACTTCTTTCTATGATGCCTCAATGCATCATATCTAATTGAAATGTTCAGAGAATGCAATCTTTTATTTGTGATTAAATGGACTGAAATTCATTTATATAAAGGATGCTTAAATATACTGCTTTGAAAATGTTTGCTGGGATGAACTCAAACATTCTGAGGCCAGTTTTTGAAGGTTTCTTCAATAGCCATTTGTAAAATAAGAGCAGCTGCAGGCATTGTTAAATAAATCATTACCATTAAATACTTCACCAGCAACTATTTTGATGGTAACTTTTCCAGGGTAGAGGGGTGGCGGCTGTATTTTCGAGTCATGGGTAATACCAGATCAGAAATAGGAAAGCTGAGAGGCAGAGGACTTTTCTTTTCCACAACCTTTCAGTTCACCAACCCCCTCCAAAACTCCATTTCACCAATCTCCTCCAAAACTTTAACTTCAAGGGAAGCCAGATATCTGGACAGTTGTAGAGAAGTCAAGAGATTTCACAATTAAAGCAAGTGGTTCATAAACAATGCTCTCTTAAAATTAAAGGAGAAAAGATTAAGAATATTAACAAAATTAATGAAATGATGCATTCTTATTAAAAATTGTGTGGACATAAAAACAGTTTTATATATTATTTTAGAGGCGGCTGTTTTGGATAACGGTTGAACATTTTCTAACCTACTTGTTTCAACCTAGAGAGCTCCAGGGTTCCACATATCCAGGAAGAGGTTTAGATTCTGTATTAAATTTTTTCTGGGGAGAAGGGCCAAGGTAGAAGGTAGGATTAAAGTAGAAAGGAGAGGCCCAAATGTCATCTCTCTGCCTTCATTTCTGCCTTCCACTCCATTTCTTCCTTTAAAAATTAAATTAAAAACATAGCCACAGGCTGGGCATGGTGGCTCACGCCTGTAATCCCAGCACTTTGGGAGGCTGAGCCGGGCGGATCACCTGAGGTCAAGAGTTCAAGACCAGCCTGGCCAACATGGTGAAACCCCCGTCTCGACTAAAAATAGAAAATTAGCTGGGCCTGGTGGCGGGTGCCTGTAATCCCAGCTACTCGGGAGGCTGAGTCAGGAGAATCGCTTGAACCCGGGAGGCAGATGTTGCAGTGAGCTGAAATCACGCCATTGCACTCCAGCCTGGCAACAGAACAAGACTCCGTCTCAAAAAAAACCAAAAACCAAAAAACAACAACAACAAAAACATAGCCACGTGTGATCTTATTCTTGGTACTCAGAGTGTGGTCCACTGACCAGAAGCAGCAGCATCACCCGGAGCTTGTTAGAAAACACAGACGTATCCACCCCTACTCCTGATAGCCTGCAGAATCAGAATCTGCATGTTAGCAGGATTCCCAGGTGATTCGTATGCACATTAAGTTATGAAGCACTGAAGTAACGTAACCAAGATACTAATGCCACCTGTGATCACACTGGCTCTAAATATGCACAGCTAATCTTAATTTTATGATAGAAAACATTATCCAGGATAATTAAATGTTCTGATTAACTGAGGACGTCTTAGTTCCTCTTTGTTTTATAAAAACTTTCTAAAATGTAGCAGATTTCTTACTTAAAGGTAGCATACAGAATTGTTCATTTTAGTGATCATGACCATTTTGAATATTAATTCTGGGTTATAAGTGATCTGTTAATACAATAGATCGGGGCTGGCAAACCTTTTCAGATAACGTATTTTAGGCTTGCTGGTCTTATGGTCTAAGTTTGTTATCACAAAAAGCAGCCATAGATAATAGCTAAACAAATGTAAATAAAGCTTTACACAAACAGGTGGTGGGATGGATTTGGCCCTGCTGGCTATAGTCTGCTCATGTACATGTCATTAGAATCAAGAACAATGCCTGAGGCATAATAGATTCTCAATACTTATTAATAAATAAAACTGAACAGAGACCAGACAAAAACTATCCTCAAGAAGGAAGACATTACTAAGCACAGATCTGTAGTTTTAAAGTGAATATTATTTTTTCATGGTCAATTTATCACAGTTTAACTTAGGGGTGTCCAATCTTGGCTTCCCTGGGCCACAGCGGAAGAAGAATTGTCTTGGGCCACACATAAAATACAGTAACCCTGGTGATAGCTGATGAACTTAAAAAAAAAATCACACAAAAAACTCACGTTTTAAGAAAGTTTACAAATTTGTGTTGGGCTGCATTCGAAGCCGTCCAGCCCACAAGCCTATGGTTGGACAAGCTTGGTTTAACACATTTTATAGATAGGGTGATTCATTATAATAAAAATACTGTCTGAATTTTTTGGATTAATTGGTCTCACTGAATGTAGATTTTGTCATACAGGATTATTTCGAGGATTAAAACAAACAAAAGTGAAATGACTCATTCTGGACGGCCCCAGGTGGTTCTGAAATCCTGAGACTGAAAACTCCAAGAAGCAACCAAGAGACAAGGACATGGTGTCAGTACTTGCACTGGTGATTAAAGACAGATCTTCAACACCTCTGACGGCAGCAAACGTGAGAAAATATTAATGATTTTGTTATTGTCATTTCACCCTCCTATGTGAGCCTTTGCATCAACGCAGGAAAAATTTCAACCTAAAACACATGCATTCTTTGAAACTGCATCACTGTGTTTTGCTCTGTGTTTACAGTAATTGGATCGACAACTTAAACTGTTTCTAGTAATTATTCTTAACTGTTTAAAAATGGGTTCAATCATCTAATTTATAAGCCAATAGCTGGATGGAATACACATCTATCTCAAGACCAATCAGAAAATATGCCTCATCAACACTGCATGGATTGTGTGGTAATGAGAACAGTAATTAAGAGAACAAAAGTCAAAGTAATTATCATATAATATTAAAGAAAAAATAAACTGGCTATAAATTATGAATGGACCACCTGCTTTAATAGTATTATGTTGTGAGCTTCTGCTAGGCATCTTGTCCACAAGATGAACACTATAGCTGCCAGACAAGGAGAAAAATGAAATAAATGACAGTAATTTGCAATTTATTCCTTGTAAAGTAGCTGGGTGCAGAAGGGCTGCTGGGTGAATTTATTTCATCACTTGACATTTATTCTGCTAGTTGATCTTGATTGATTGTGGAGTCTCAGTCCTGGTATTCTTATATTCAATACATACACAGGCTGCAGCATTCCTAAGTAATGCTGTGCACTGTGATTAATCATATGATCCTATTACTAATGGCTTATGAAGAAATCATTTAAATTTAAGGTTACATTAATGTTTTTTTAAATCCCTAATTCATTAGTTAAAATGTCTGAGATTTTCTACGAAGCATTAAGGAAATAAAAATATGCCAAGATATTTCATCTAGGTACAACAAATGCCACAATATTTTAAGATGATCACTTCTACTTTCCACTTAAGCCACAGAACAGAAAAGACTGTTTGGAAATGATTTTCTGTTCCAGGACAGCCTCCCAACTCAAACATTCTTAATTAACTCCTTAATGAACTTCTATCATGAGGCACTAATTAGGGTTAAAGTGAAAACGTGGTGGATTTATCCAGTCAGTTAAAAGTTTAGCCCCCTTGGCTTACTTCAAATGTGAGTATATGAACAAAAGTTAAACCAGTTATCATAAATGATTATGAACAAGACATTAAAAAAACCAGTCAAGGATAAATCATCAGGATTAACTGATGGTAAATTTAGAGTTGGAATAGGAAACTTGGAGTAAACACATCTATTGAGCAGAGACTGTCTCAGAATTTGTTATGAAATAAGCTTAAGGATTCCTACAGGTTGCTCTAGGAGTTTACACCAAATGGTCCCTCACCCCACCGCTGAGAGAAGGCATCTACCCATCAGTAAAGGCACAGCTAATAAGAGGAAAAGCCAGCAAATCTCAGAATTCCACCTGAGATTACTCTAGGTCCCAACCAAAGTACATCCCTCCATAGCCGTAGGTTCCCAATCCATGAATTCAACCAACCTTGGATCGAAAATATTTGGAAACAAAAAATAATGAAACAATAAAAAAATTACACAAAATATACAGTATAACAATTATTTACACAGCCTTTACATTGAAGTCAGTATTATAAGAAGTAATGCAGAGATGAGTTAAATATATGAAAAGGTGTGCATAGGTTATATGCAAGGACTATGCCATTTCATATCAGGGACTTGAGCATCTACAGATTTTGGTATCCTGGGGGGTCCTGGAACAAATCCCTTGAGGATACCGAGGGATGACTGTAACTCCTTCTCTGCCTGTCTCCATTGGCAAGAAAAGACATACATGGGAGGACGACCCTCCATTTATGTGTTATAAATTCTCCACTTATTTAAAAATGCTGGATGTAAGTCAGCTGCTTTCTGAAGGAAAAAAGAAAGCTGAGAAAAGAAAATGGTGGAGAAATGTGTCCTGTGTTGGAGATATAACATCGGGTTGCCATAGTTAGGAATTCCAGATAAAGGGACTGGGAGGGCCAGATAAAGGGGGAAGGAGGGTCAACAGAAAATTGTCTCAGGAGCTGCCGATAATCATTAAGGAAAAGAGAGGATGACACTATGTATTAAAATTTCTGTATCACAGGTGACAAAAATGAGGGTGTTCTCCTGGACATGTAGCTGGAGGTCCTATAAAATATATCTGCTCTGGTAGTATTTATTAGTTAGAATTACAACTTTTGAATTTCAGATACAAAGTAGCAAGTATGCTTTTTAGGACTTTTAGTTAAAGAACAACGCCAGGCGTAGTGGCTCACGCCTGTAATCCCAGCACTTTGGGAGGCTGAGGTGGGCAGGTCACCTGAGGTCAGGAGTTCGAGACCAGCCTGGCCAACATGGCGAAACCCCATCTCTACTAAAAATACAAAAAAAATTAGCCGAGTGTTGTTGCAGTGAGGCAAGATTGCGCCATTGCACTCCAGCTGGGCGACAAGAGCAAAACGTCATCTCAAAGAAAAAAATAAAAATAAAAATAAACACCATCTCGCATGACTGTTTGAGATCCAGCCACGTTCTTTAACAGAAAGGTCACTACAGGCACCTCAGACCCCTCCTTTTAGAACACAGTATACTTACTAAACTTTTATAAAAAATAGTTCCCCTTTTGGAAGACTATCTTTCATTGGAAGGAAATATTAAAAAATGCTAACTGGTTATTGATAAGCAGTATGATTACGGGTGACAAATATTTTTCTTTATACTTTACAATATTTTCCAAATATTCTGTATTGATCATGTGTATGGTTATTGTCAGAAAAAAAAAACCCAACTTTTCATACATGTAGGAAATTACGTTTTTCATTTCCTTCCCTTCTCTAACATTATAATCTAGAGAAGGGAAGGGAGACAGACTACTATAATAGTCTTTTAGGATTTGATTCATGTTACCAAAAGTAATTCAACTTCCTTACCAAGGGACAATTTCTGTCTTCTTAAAACTTAATGCAACCGGCCGGGCATGGTGGCTCAAGCCTGTAAATCCCAGCACCTTGAGAGGCAGAGGTGGGCAGATAACTTGAGATCAGGAGATTGAGACCAGCCTGGCCAACATGGTGAAACCCCGTCTCTACTGAAAATACAAAAGTTAGTCGGGCCTGATGGCATGTGCCTGTAATCTCAGCTACTTGGGAGGCTGAGGCAGGAGAATCGCTTGAACGCGGGAGGCAGAGGTTGCAGTGAGCTGAGATCACACCACTGCACTGTAGCCTAGGTGACAGAATGAGACCTCGTCTTAAAAAAAAAAAAAAAAAGCAATTATCTTAAAGACCAAGGTTAAAAGCATCATACCTGTTAGAATATCCAGGGTTGCAGCTTTTAAGCTCTGGTGATGAGTAGTGGGCTGTTTTCAGTTTTTTATGTGCTGGACTAAATAATTTAGATTCTGAACTGATTGTAGGTGATATGTTTACTTTGCTGGATAGTTGAGTTATATCGTTTGTTGTCTTCTTGGAGGGGTGCTGTATATCATTCAAACAAACATCAGTAGGAGGAGAGTTTTGAAACTCCTCATCTAGTATCTGGTTTTGCTTTGTTTTTCTTTCCAAAGTACTGGATTTATTGCTAAAATCAGTCAAGACAAGAGTTGTGGTTCCAAATGCAGTTTTCCTGTTGATCTTGACTTCTGTATGAGGTTTTCCAAAAGTATTACATGGGTACTTCATTAAGTGGCTAAAGACAGTAGAATTTTCTTCACTCTTGAGCACTGAATCTGGAAGGAGAGAGAAGTGATTCTGCAACAGTCCCATAAATATAACATACTGATTATGTGAAACATCTTTTTATTTGATTAAAAAATTTACTTCACTTTATTACAGTGAACTAATATATAGAACTAATAACACAAAGTTAGCTCAGACAAGTCAGAATTAATCATCTTCTGGCTAGGAAATGAAATATTATGTAAAATGCAAAATTTCGACTTACAGAAACCCAGACATGGGTTTAACAAAGATTTATATTTGCTTTTTATGATGTTTAAGCATTTAAAGGTCATTCAGTTATCAGTTTTGCTAATATTAGGCAAAGCATTAAAAAGTGGTAGTTGAGAGATGATATCCCATAAAGCTTTAGGTCAGCAGTTAGAGCCCTGTTTCTAGACTACTAGGAATGACAAGACAAAGTGAAAGGCTTATTTAAAATAAGTAAAGATGAATTACAAAGACTTAACATCTTTTTTTTTTTTTTGAAACAGAGTCTTGTTCTGTTGCCCAGGCTGGAGTGCAGTGGCGCAATCTCGGCTCACTGCAACCTCCGCCTCCCGGGTTCACGCCATTCTCCTGCCTCAAACTCCCGAGTAGCTGGGATTACGGGCACCCGCCACCACGCCTGGCTAATTTTTTGTATTTTTAGTAGAGATGGGGTTTCACCATGTTAGCCAGGATGGTCTCGATCTCCTGACCTCATGATCCACCTGCCTCAGCCTCCCACAGTGCTGGGATTACAAGTGTGAGCCACCGCGACCGGCCAGACTTAACATCTATTAAATACAATGTTTCAACAGGGTATCCTAGGATTTTGGAATCTGTACTATAATACGTTCTATATTATCATTAAGATGTCTTTCTGACTCAGAAACATTAACAAGAAAATAGTTAATGAGACATATAAATGCATTTCAGAATGTTGAAATCAATGTGGCAACCTAAGATTGTGTTTTTCCATGGGCTCCGTCTCTGCTGAAGGACACTGAAGAAGGAGGGATGGAAATAGGAGATGCAGCACAGCAAAGCTGTGCAAGGGGTGATGTCTGCCTTTCTGGCCCAGGGAACAAAACACAATATGACAGTTGACACAATGCAGGGGTGCATAAGTCAGGAATGAACTTTCTCATCTCTAATTGAAGAAAGAAATAACACTTTGAGAACACAATAGAAGCCGCTGCAATGAGATGGCTCTTAATCACAGGTTTCCTCTGAGGTTTTACATGCTCTAAATGCATGAAATCGTGAGCTATAAAGAGTTATTTTGAAGGATTTCAATGAAATCAGTACAATTGTCTGGATAAAGATTTTAATAACAAGGGGTAGAAGGGATAAAGAAGAGAAAAAATTCAGCATTTTTCTATTCCACCTGCAAAGATATTCTTACAGAAATCCTCCCTTTCAATTTATGAAACACTTGGACTGAATAACAAACTCGAAAGTTGCTGAAATCTGCATAAAACAAAGCTTTATTGAATAATTCATTAGAAACAGTAGAGAACAGATGTGATCATCTCTATTTTTTTGAGATACAAAGGCACATACTGTTATAGCACAAACATGCTTTCCCTCTGTTCAAAAAAAATACTCAACAGAATATTAGCATGGTTTACATGTAAAAACTGGCAATTCCTTTAAACCTTTGAGAAAGAAATTTTATTTAGTTATGGAATATCAAGATGGAGCAAGATATATTCCTGACTTTGTATAATTAACCCTCTTAGAAATGTAACAAACTCAAAATCAAAATTCAGTCTTACCAATAGGCCTTGAGGTCAAGCAAGCATCACATGCCTTAGAAGAGGGTTTATTGATTAAAGTACACACCACACAGGTCCAGTGCTCTTCCGACTTCTGAGCCACGGAGTCCATAACATGATCCACCCTGCTAGATGTCCAACTGATTATAGTATTTCTAGTCGGTAGCTTGCTATAAGATAATTTTTAAAATTAATCATTAACATTGTTATTATTGCCTTGTTCTTGTCTGGGTATTTTAGAAATGATTATAGAACCATTAATACCCCAATGCTATCTCTTTATTATTGCTTAGAAGTTAGTACTGTATCTTAGAGTCTTTTTTTTTTTTTTTTTTGTAGAGATGGGGTCTTGCTCTGTCATCCAGGTTGCAGTATAGTGGTACCATTATAGTTCACCGCAGCCTCGAACTCCTGGACTCAAACAATCCTCCCACCCAAATCTCCTGAGTAGCTAGGACTACAGGTGCACATTGGTCTGCTTGGCTAATTTTTAAATTTTTAGTAGAGATGGAATGCTGTGTTGCCTAGGCTGGTCTTGAACTCCTGGCCTCAAGTAATCTTCCTGCCTCAGCCTCCCAAAGCGCTGGGATTAAGGCATGAGCCACTGCACCTGGCCAGAGTAAAATGTTTTCACCTGGACCCTTTAACAACTAATTGTTGTTAAAGTGAGAAACATCAAATAAAAGTTATTTAGAGTCAAATAATTGAGTAGCTTTTTTTTAAACCAACTAAAAATATTTGATATCACATTAGGAAGTATTTCTCAAATAATGTTTTAAGTAATTGGTACTTTTTTCCCAAACAAAATGAAAATACCTTTATTCAATTAAATTATGGGAAAATACACCTATGCAGAAATTAGAGGATTGAAAGATGTGAAAGTTTTATATTTACTTCACGTGCACAGAAAACTCAGGAAACTCTAGAATTTCTCTACAGTATCTGCTGAGCACTATGTAAATTCATTAATTCATAATGATGAAAAAAGATATCTCTTTGTGTTATTTCCCTTCATGTAAGACTGTTTCATGGTGGATAGCCAATTAATAGATTAGCAAGCAAACAATAAAACCCTGATTTTTGGCCACAAACATAAATCATGATTCTCCATCTGAAGTCCTTCATTGACCATGTATTTTTACACAAAATGCCTTTATATGGCTGTGACATAGTCCTACTCTCTAATGCACAGCTAGCTATAGGTCTGGATATAGAGCATGTCACACAGTTAAGCAACCATGGCAGTATCACGGATTCCCTTCATGATCCCAAACATTAATACTGAACAAAGCTCTTGCAGGTAAAGGCTATGTATCTTACATTTCAGAACATGAGTTCTTTGACTTTCAAAGGTAACCTTGTCTCCTGTGACATTTTGTTCCTTACATATAATTACACTAGTTTTAAAATTCAGGAGTGTCTGGTAAAATAATAAATAGGATAAGAAAATCTGAAAGTAAGATACATCTCATTAGGATTCTTTTATCTTTACTTCCCTTGACTTTTAATGCCACTCAGTATTTATTATCCCTATGGAATATCAGATCTTCTACAGAATTTGTTTATTTGACCTAATCTCTGTCCTCTACTAACTTACTTTGAAAGGCAGCATGATGCATTTATCTATAATTAAACAAACACAATTTAAATGACTTTTAGATTTTCCATGTGCTCCAACTTTTCCCTATTTTCATTTTCTTCTGTCCTAAAAGTTTCCCTGATCATAAGGAGAATTTTATTGTTACATATGGAGGCTTTGGAAACATTCTTTCCTTTCCTTACTGCTCTATTTCTTAATCACTCATTAATAAATTCTTCCCAATCTCCACTTGGATGTGTAAGAAGAATCCCAAACTTAATGTTTTGTAGTAGGATGAATAATGGCCTCCCAAAGACATAGGGCACAATTCCAGGAATCTATAAATGTTACTTTATAAAGAAGGAGGGTTTGCAGATGTAATTAAGGATCTTGGCATAGAGAGATTATTTTGGATTAGCTGATGGTCCCTTAACCCAATCACAAGTGTCTTTATAAGAGAGAGGGAGGGGGAGATTTGATACACACCAAAGAGAAGGCAAGGAGACCACAAAGGCAGAGGTTGCAGTGATGTAGCCACACATGAAAGAACGCTGGCAGCACCGGAAGCGAGAAGAGGAAAGGAATATGATTCCCCCCAGTTCCTCCAGAGGGAGCACAGTCCTACCCACACCTTAATTTTGGTTCAATGAAACTGATGCTGAGCTTTTAGCATCCAGCGTTTGAGTGAATGCATTTCTGTTGCTTTAAGCTACCAAGGTCATGATAATTTATGATGGCAGCCAGCGGAAACGAATACAGATAAAATTCATGACCCACCAGGCCGGGCGCGGTGGCTCACGCCTGTAATCCCAGCACTTTGGGAGGCCGAGACGTGTGGATTACAAGGTCAGGAGATCGAGACCATCCTGGCTAACACGGTGAAACCCCGTCTCTACTAAAAATACAACAACAACAAAAAAAAATTAGCCAGGTGTGGTGGCGGGTGCCTGTAGTCCCAGCTACTCGGGAGGCTGAGGCAGGAGAACGGCGTGAACCCGGGAGGTGGAGCTTGAAGTGAGCCCAGATCACGCCACTGCACTCCAGCCTGGGTGACAGAGCGAGACTCCATGTCAAAAAAAAAAAAAAAAAAAAAAAAATTCATGAGCCACCAATCTGCAATTCTACTATTCTATCTCATGTCAGAAAATGGCATCAGCATCGCTCAATTCATCAGGCCCAGACCTAGAAGTCATCCTTAACACTTCCTTTTCTCACATCCCACTTCCAGTCCATCAGCAAATCCCGTGGGATCTGCTGCAGATGCAAATTTACATGAAGCAAAAGAAGTTTAACTTTCCATGGCTTGACGTGTCCTCTGCACACTGGGGTGGGCAGCATGGAGAATGGGAGCCATAACTCGACCACATGCTGGGGACTCAGAGGACTGCAGGCAGCGGTAATCCTGGCGTCTGGGTGCTGCCAGCATCACCTCACATCTGCTCAGTGCCCAGGGAAACTATTGCCCCGGTGACCTCAAGGAGCAGGCGGACTCTGCCCTGAGGCTTGAGGAGAAGGACCTGAACAAAAGATACTGCATCGTTCCGAGCTCACAGGCCACCGTGATCCAGGCTGCCAGGCCACTCTACCCCTATACTACCCACCCTAACTCAGAAACAACCTGGTAGAGGGGGGGAACCTGAGGCACCTGAGGAAGATCAAAGGGCTGGGGTTCTCAAAGTCAAGTCCTCAGGCCAGCAGCATGGGCGTCATGTGGGAACGTGTTAGACATGCAGATTCTCAGGCCCCTCCTCAGACCCACTGAATCCCCAGCTCTAGGGGTGGGGCCCGGCAATCTGTGTTTTCACAAGCCCTTCAGAAAATGCTGGTACACACTAAAGTTTGAGAGGCACTGCTCTCAGGGTTTCCTTACAGAGAAGTACTGCTTAAAGAAAAGATAGAGGAAGTTGGAGATGTGTCACTATCAACAGCCAATTGTGAAGCTAAAAGTTTTCTCATCTAGCCGTAATAAAAGATGTAATGATATTGTTGGTGGTCATATGAAAAGGCAATCAAGGAGTTTGCAGCCAAAAACATAAAGGAACACAATTACACAGCTGTGTCAGGCAGTGAACTAATAATATCTCATTTTTCTGATGTTTGTGGTGTTTAAAAAATATAATTTGTTGTGATTTCTTATTCTAAATATTCACATTAGGACCTAACGTTGTAGTCATAATTTTTTATTGTTTTTCATAAATAAGGGCCCCCAAATTATATAAATTTCTGGCCTTAACCTTACCTCAACTTCCAAAATTATCCTAAATTCAACCTTTTTTTCCCACCACCTTCTCTCTCTTCCCCGTCACCAGCATTTACCACCTGCACTACTGTTGAGAGCCCCGGATGCTGCCGCTTCACTCTGGTTCCATGACCGTCTCTATTCCACACAGCAGCCCAAATCATCCTCAGAAAACCCAAGTCACTTCATGCTGCCCTCCTGCTCAAAATCTCCCAGTGGCTTCCCAGCTCAAAAGTATTGGCAACAGTCGCCAGTGATTAATCTTTTCAAACATTAAGTCAGTTATTTCACGCCCGTTCAAAACCCTCCAAAGGCTCCCCATTCTACTCAGAAACTTTCCTTGGCCAAGCCGACTCTGCATGCTCCTTGGTCCCTCCCAAGCAGAGAGGCTGCCTCTGTCTCTCATTCCCTCTGCTTGGTTCAGTCATACATGCCTTCTTTCTCTTCCTTCAACAACTCAGAGGCTTTATGCTTTTCTGGGCTACCTTCTTTGAAATATTTCCCCCACCCTCAGATTGCTACAAGTCATCATATCTTTTCAACAAAGTCCTCCCCACGGACTTATCTGCTACCCTATCAAAAATGAGCCGTCTCCGTCACTATCCGCTACTGCGGCTGATGTTCTTGAGAACACTAATCACCACTTATCATTGCCTCATGTCTTATACATGTATGTATAGATAGGTTTTTTCTTTTTCTTTTATTTTTTTGAGACGGAGTCTCGCTCTGTTACCCAGGGTGGAGTGCATTGGCGCGATCTCGGCTCACTGCAACCTCCACCTCCCGCGTTGAAGCAATTATCCTGCCTCAGTCTCCCAAGTAGCTGGGACTACTACAGGTGCACGCCACCACACCCAGCTAATTTTTGTATTTTTCGTAGAGATGGGGTTTCCCACATTGGCCAGGCTGGTCTCAATCTCTTGACCTCGTGAACCTCCCTCTCAGCCTTTTAAAGTACTGGGATTACAGATGTGAGCCACCATACCTGGCCCAAGAACTATAGTTTGACACATAACCTAAAGATCTTTACCAGAAATGGTCTGAGATGATAGCTGAATCTGGTAGTATTCGCCATCACTGGGAATGCACGGAGGGAGGAGAGGCAGAAAGGTCCAATAGAGAGCCTTGCTGTTGCCTTAACTTTGATGATCAAAAGAAAAGGAGCCCATGAAAGAGAGGCAGAAGAAACAGAGCTATAGGAACAAAGATGGGAAGTGATGGAGAGAATTAAATTCAACTGAGTCGGCTGGCACGGTGGCTTATGCCTGTAGTTCCAACACTCTGGACAGCTGAGGCAGGAGGATTGCTGGAGGCCAGGAGTTCAAAACCAGCCTGGGCAACATAACAAGATTCCATCTCTAAAAATAAAAATAAAAAATTAGGCAAGCATGATGGTGCATGCCTGTTGTCCCAGCTACCTGGGAGGCTGAGGCAGGAGGGTCACCTGAGCCCAGGAGTTCGAGATCACAGTGAGCTATAATCACTCCACTGCACTCCTGTCTTTAAAAAGATTAAAATTTTAAAAATTTAAAAATAATTCAACTGAGTTAGAGAGGGTGAGGCTTGAAGAAGCCTATTTAAGACCTCTGGGAAATAGGTGATTTTCAAGAGAGCAGTTGTAATAGATATGTAGGGGCAAAATTTGTTCATTAAGCCTATATTTATTGAATATTTGTAGATAACTATATTCCAGTGGGAAGAGATCTATTTAAGAAAAAACTTGGCTGGTGTGGTGGCTCATGCCTGTAATCCTGTCACTTTGGGAGGTCGAGGTGGATGGATCACCTGAGGTAAGGAGTTCTAGACCAGCCTGGCCAACATAGTGAAACCCCATCTCTACTGAAAATACAAAAAATTAGCCAGGTGTGGTAGCATGCACTTGTGATTCCAGCTACCTGGGAGGCTGAGGTAAGAGAATCATTTGAACCTAGGAAGTGGAAGTTGTAGTGAGCTGAGATCGTGCCACTGCACTCTGGCCTGGGTGATAGATTGAGACTCTGTCTCAAGAAAAAAAAAAAAAAAAAAAAAAAAAAGCCAGGCGTGGTGGCTCACGCCTGTAATCCCAGCACTTTGGGAGCCCGAGGCGGGTGGATCACGAGGCCAAGAGATCGAGACCATCCTGGCCAACATGGGAAACGCCATCTCTACATACACATATGTAACATCTCATGTATACATATGTAACAAACCTGCACATTGTGCACATGTCCCTAAAACTTAAAGTATAATAATAATAAAAAAAAAAGAGTTGGTTTGCAGACAGCACTAAATTCTCATTGACTGGCAACCAACTACAGCCACATTTCCAAACTAGATGGTTTTTAGAGACCTGAATATGTGCTCCTGAAGGAACAAAATATCCTGTGTGGAGCTTTCCAAATGTTCTCCCTGTATACTTTCCCATGTGTTGTTTCGTCTTTCAGAAAATCCTTTTCCTACCTCTTGTCTTTGATGAATTCCTATTTCTTTCTATACTAAGCTCAAAGACTGCCTCTTTCAGAAAGACTTCCTTGTCCTTCCCAGGTAGACTTAAGTGTTTCTTCTTCCATACTTCCATTGCCAGTAGGATAAACATGTCCCTTTACAACACTTCAATCACGGTGCTTTATCTATTTACCATTTACTTCCCACATTAGCCCTTGAGCACTTTGAGAGGCTGTGTTCTATTTTGTCTTTGTATTCCAAGTACCTGGTGTATAGTAGACCCTAATAAATAAAGTAAATAACAATTTAAAAAATTTAAAGTCCCTAATGAAAGGTAAAGACTACCTCCTCTGTTTTCTTTAAAGGAAATAATACTCACATACATAAATTATATTAGCTAGCAAATAATTAAGAACCAACAATAAGCCGGACACGGTGGCTCACACCTGTAATCCCAGCACTTTGGGAGGCCAAGGCAGGCAGATCACTTGAGCTCAGGAGTTTGACACCAGCCTGGCCCACATGGTGAAACCCCGTCTCTACTAAAAATACAAAAATTAGCCGGGCGTGGTGGTGGGTACCTGTAATCCCAGCTACTCGGGAGGCTGAAGTAGGAGAATCACTTGAACCCGGGAGGCGAAAGTTGCAGTGAGCCGAGATCACACCACTGTACTCCAGCCTGGGTGATGAGAGTGAGACTCCGAGACTCCAACTCAAAAAAAAAAAAAAAAAGAACCAACAATAAATAGCATCAGTATTAAAAGTGTGATATGATCAGTAGAAACTGGAAAATTGGGGGAGGACTTCATGAGTTCAGTAAGCTTTCAGAGACAGAAGAAACAGGAGGATTTAGATAATTGGTAGTGGCCTTTTCAGACTTCTTCAGCTTAACTTGAAATGACTTTACATTCAAATGAGAAAATTTAATCAACATAAAAAAGGATCAAATACTCATCCAGAAAATAAATGGGATGTACTTATTCATAGAAAAATCTAAGAACAGGGCAAATCATCTTGGTTTTCAAGCTTTTTAAAATACGTAAACATTTATTTCACAGTGTGTAGTTGGTTTTCCAAACAAAGTCTTAAGCTGACTGCCAGTGTAGAAAACAGAATCAGGTCGGGAGGGAAGAGGGATTACAAGGCCCAGAACGTTTTCAGCACAGCCTTCCCTAACTCATAGGTCTCTTTTGGGGAACTGTGGGGTCTTTGAAATCTAGTTTCAAAAAAACCTTTGACATTGACAACTATTTATGTGATAAATAACATATTTATAATTTTTTAATCTCAAAAGATATCAATTCATAGAAAACCAATACAGAACATTAATCATTTATTTAGTAGACAAATATATATTGAAGATCTTCTATCTGCCAGCTACTGTGTTCAACGCAGTATCTAGTTACTTGGTCAAATACATGTATACCTGTATTATAAAAAAGTTCCTGTTCATAAAAAACTATGAAAGTTCTTGTTCATAAAAAAAATTATGAATGTTCATAAAAAGTTTAAAAACCATAAGTGTGTATTATATATATATATAAAATTATCTAAATGTATTTCAGATGTCTATGATAGTAACACGGGGTGAAGCGGCTGAGTGGAAGAAGATATAGAGTGCTGTAGAGAAAAGTATTGGAGAACAAGAAGAGTGATGCAGAAAATGAAACGCAGGGACACAAAGAAAAAGCACGCAGTTCTGGACATATTTGTGAAGACTTAGGCTGGGACTTCCTCGGCACACCAGCTCCCTCCCCTGCCCCCAGCTCTACAGACATGACCGCCCTTCCCACCTCCCGGGTTTCCCACAGCCGAGTGGTGCCCTGAGTCTCTTCCTATGTCCAATCCTATGGTTTTGTTTCCTTTGCTTTTTCTTTCCTGCCCACTTTGTACTTATAGGTATTTGCTGAAGCTCAGACCTTGGCTCATTTCCTTTTTCCTTCTTACTGAACTGAGAAGTTGGAATGCTTCAATCAACAGCACTGTGCCGACAGCCTCTCTCATCCTGGATCGCAGCCCCTAAGACATGTCTTCCTGGATATTCCGGGGTTCTTTCACATATCTAACACACGCTGCATCTTCACTGCTGCATCCCAATTTTCCCAGACCCACAATGTGAAAATTTTTATTATTTGGTCCTGAAACCTTTTGCATCATCCTACCTATCAAATCTGCCACATTCCTTGTTGACTTTTAAAAAGTTTTACTACGGTACCATGTCCAGTGTCTTGACCCCAGGCTGGTAACCATCGCTTGCCCGCTACTCTGCACCAGCTTCTTTACATGCATTTTCAGTCTCTTCGTTTTCCATGTTAACTATGCTACAATCAACTAAAAGTCCTTAATGTGCTAATTTAGGAAAGACCTTAACCATTCTCCAAACTACTAATGACCCCCACCATTTGATCCCACTCTCCCTGTAAAACTAGCTTTTATTATTCCACAACGTGGAGCCTCTGTTGGGGTTGGCCAGTATTCTCATCATCCCTCCACCATGCCATGTTTATTAATGAGTCAAGGTTTGTGGCCATGCTCCTTTTTTCCAATTAAATACTGTTAGCTTTATCATTTAATCAAAATTCTATTTTTTAAGGTAAATTTCAAATGATACTTTTTTTAAGTCTAGTCAAGTACAGTAGGGAGAAGGGGGGAAAGAGTGGAACAAGGAGCTCCACTCAAATGACGCTTTCTTTGAGATCTTCCCAACCTTCCTGCACATAGAAACCTCTAATATCCCTGAACCCATGCAGCACTTTTTGTGCTTCATGTCATACTGGTACTACTGGCTTATAATCACATATACTGCTATGCAGCTGCTTTGTACTACATAATCTTATAATCACACATACTGCTATGCAGCTGCTTTATACTACATAATCTTATAATCACATATACTGCTATGCAGCTGCTTTCTACTGCATAATCTTTCTCTTAGATTTCCCCCAAAAGGTCCTATGGCCTGTTACCAAGGTAACTGTACATTGGGGAAAAGAAAATAATCAGACTTTTCAAGGATTATTGGACACTGGCTCTGAACTGACACTAATTCCAGGAGACAAAAATATCACTGTGATCCACCACCAGTCTGGTCAGGTGATCAATGGAGTTTTAGCCCAAATACTTCTCACAGTAAGTCCTCAAACCTATCCTGCAGTTATTTCTCCAGTTCTGGAATGTATCATTGGAAGAGACATACTCAGCAACTGGCAGAACTACTACACATGAGTTTAGTAAGTGGTCTATTATTTCACCAACAAGACATACAATCTGTAAAAAGATCTTGCTTTTGTTTTATAATATTATTTCTAAGTGAAGCAGAGACTTTTGAAGGTAGTTGCATTTTTTCCAATTATTGACATCTCCTGGTACTCACTTTACAAACTAGGTTAAAGGTAAAGGCTAGATATTATTCCCTGAGCCAGAGATTTTCCACCTAAATTCAGAACTGGTCCATAAATCATCTTTGGCCCCCTCAGGTTCTTTGGTGACATTATTTACTATTTCCTTTCAAGGACTAAAATACTTTTGAGTCACGTTCTCTTCTGAAGAGCCTGACAGTTATTCAGTTATATTCTCTGATTATTAGCCTTTTAGTTAGATGGTTAGGGCAAATGGTATCCCTTTAAATTAAATATCTTACCATATGTCAACATGTTGAGGATTTTCTTTTTGACAGTGAGGACAGAAATATGTCATTCTGTTATTGTCCCCAAAGCGGCACACAGTTATTCTGCAGTGGCACTGACCACAATTAGGACGCTTGTAAACCTTATAGTGTTTAGAGAGAGCAAGTCCTGCTTTACGGCACTAAAAAAAAAAAAAAAAAAAAAATTCTGTTATCCACAAAACAGTGCTGCCAAGGAGCCAAAGACACATTCTCGAAAGTCACCTCTGAAAATCATCTGTTAAAAATTTACATATGTTTGTACATATGTCAATATAATCTTTTCTTTCATCAGAGAAAAAGGTATTGACAAGATTTGGTAATATTTGTCAAATAAAATTTGTGTGAAATAAGTCATTATTTAATGACATTAGTATTCAAAATTGCTCTTTGCATAGCTTTATCCTCTTATCTAAATGACATGTAAAAGTTCTATATTTAAAAATGTCTTTTACACTTTTAAGGCTTTTTAAATTAACCAAAATTATATAGTTAAAAGAAAAAGGCTAGATTAGCTTGAAATCTGATTATTTTTAGAAGACTGAAACTGCTCACTCAGTTTCAACAACCAAAAAACTTAATTCTAGGGGACAAAATTTAATAAGAGCATTTTCTTTGTTGACCTGAAAAAGGATTTTTTTTCCTTTTTAATCTTAGAGATTCATTAATAAAAAAAGAAAGAAAGAAAATAAACATTCAAATACCATCCTAGCAGAGAATATATTCCATTTTGGTATAAATTCTACTTCAAAAGATATTTTGATATATTTGGTCAGTTTTATTCCACTCACAAATATTTAAGGCTCCTACAAAGAAAATATCTTGAGTTTCCATCAGCACTGTGAAAATTTAAAAGCCCAGAAATATGGCTCACCATGTATGAGCTGAAAATTACACAATTTATATTAATTTAAGGAAAGTATTGAAAGACCCAATTTAATCTGGGTGGAAATGGGCAGTTTTCTACGGTCATCTTTTTCTGGAGGAAGAAGGAAGCAAATGCAATTTAAAAATAGCCATAGTTACTCAAGACAGATCTGCAGAGCAAGAGGCTCATTCACATTTTAGGCCAATTGATAAAGAATACTACAATACCTGACTTTCTGAACATAGTAAAAATGAAAATTTTGGATACAGAAAATGGACTGTGAAGAAAGAAAAGACATATTTGCATTACTTTGTTTAAAAGATGTGTTTATTGAATTCTATATATGCATATAGTATATAACTTTCCACATTTACAAGTCAGCAAGTCCTTCCTTCTCAAAACTGTGGTAGATAGAGAAACATTATTATCCCATTTTACAGATGAAGAAACTAAACTTAAATAAAGTTATCCAAAGAATCTAAACCACACAGATAGTAGTAAGTGGCAAAGCTTGATTGAACCAAGGTCTATAGTCAGTGGCAAAGCCTGATGGAACTAAGGTTATCTGAAAGTGTTACTGTAGGTCAGCCTCTCTAGACTTTCTATATTTTATGTATCCAAAAATAGAAAAAGAGTCTGTGAAATGCCAACATGGCTGCTCCTAACTTGGTATAAAGATAATTGAATATGATTATAGTTAGACGAGTTTGAACTGACCTATGACCCACATAATGTCACTCTCCCTTAATGTACCTCCATGCTCTTTCCACTAGATGGCTATATACAGCTTTCACATTTTTTGGTGCACTCCAAAAGGAAACCACTGACATTTTACATTTTACACAGTTGAAAAATTTTGCTCTTACCCTGTAAAAGAGAATGCTGAAATCACGTATCATTTTCATGAGGTGATGGATCTGTTCATCTGTTAATTGACAAACCTTAAAGTGGAAAAAACAGCAGAGCCTAGTTTCATGACTTGCTCATTACTGTAAGAAATAATACGCCTTGCCAATTCCGTGAAAGAGAACTGTAAATAGATTTTGAATACAGCTGACCTTTGAACAACATGGGTTTGAACTGGGAGGGTCCACTTATACGCAGATTTTTTTCTGCCTCTGCCATCCCTGAGACAGCAAGACCAACCCCTCCTCTTCCTCCTCAATCTATTCAATGTAATGATGATGAGGAGGAATATCTTTATGACGGCCGACTTCCACTTAATGAGTAGTAAATATAATCCTTATGATATTCTTCTGTTTTTTTAGAGACAGGGTCTCACTCTATTGCCCAGGCTGGAGTGCAGCGGCATCATCATAGCTCACTGCAGCTTCAAACTCCTGGGCTCAGCCATCCTTCCGCCTCAGCCTCCCAGGTAGCTGGGATTACAGGCGCAGACCATCACACCTGGCTCTTACCATATTCTTAATAACAATTTCTTTTCTCAAGCTTACTTTATTGTAATAATACATATGTAACACATAAAACATACGGAATATGTGTGAACTATGTTATCAGTAAGGCTTCTGATCAATAGTAGGCTATTAGTAGTTACGTTTTTGAAGAGTCAAAAATTGTATATAGATTTTCAATGGGGGGGGGTTAGCATCCCAATTCCTGTGTTGTTCAAGAGTCAATCATATATGCATATCTTCTAGAGCTCTATTTCTTACGGATCTATTTAGTACCATTAACAGTAGTTTTATTTTGAACTGATAATATTACTGACAAAATATGATTCCTATTTATACATTTTAATTGTAAATTCAAGCATTTATTGAATATTTATTCTGTATTAGACATCTTCAAAGTCTCAGCATTGTCTATCAGACACCTTAAGAAGTCTTGCTGGACTCAAAAAAAAAAATTACCAAGAACAATATAAAACAGAAAGAAGGGAAGGGCACAGGAGTAGATGACCACCAAGGTCACTATCGAGCTTTAGAAAAGATACGCATTTCTATACATGCATTAATATCAAAGTACTTATTAACACATGGAAGAGCTCAGACACAGACCTTACTGAAGAATTTTTTTCTGACACAGCCTAACATAAATCTTAGTGTTACCCTTGCAGAATTATTATTTGGCACATGTGCTGTCAATGGTAATCCCAAAAGAAACCATCTGATGCCTCATGCTTGTTGCCTGTGTGTGAATATCTATATGTACAGCTGACCCTTCAACGACACAGGTTTGAACTGAGCAGGTCCACGTACCTGTAGATTTTTTTCAATCAAACGTGAATGAAAAATATAGTATTTGTGAGATGTGAAGCCTGCATGTGTGTAGGGCTGACTTTTTGTGTAGCAGTGTCCCTAGGGCCAACTGCAGGACTTCAGTATGTATGGATTTGGTATAGGCAGGAGTACTGCAAATGATCCCCTGTGTGTACTGAGGGAAGCTGCATGTAAACAGACACATACATGTACAAAGAAAATCACTTATCAGTGACTATAGAAGTGAAAATCTAATCAACATAGTCATCCTGAAAGTATTATACATATTCCTCAGTTGCTCACTTAAACTTTAAAACTTACATACATCCAAAACATTTATTACTTTCCAAATCTTACATACTATATTGTCACATCTTGAAAAGTTAAACTGTACTTTTTCAGTAATTGTGCACGTGCTTTTAAGAAGCTAAGAGCTAAATTTCAGAAATTTGTGTGTGTGTGTGTGTGTGTGTGTGTGTGAGAGAGAGACAGAGTCTCGCTCTGTTGCCAGACTGCAGTGCAGTGGCGTGATCTCTGCTCACTGCAACCTCCACCTCCCGGGCTTAAGCTATTGTCCTGCCTCAGCCTCTCCAGGAGCTGGGACTACAGGCGTGTGCCACTACGCCCACCTCATTTTTGTGTTTTTAGTAGAGACAGGGTTTCACCATGTTGGCCAGGATGGTCTCACCTCTTGACCTCGTGATCTGCCCGCGTCAGCCTCCCAAAGTGCTGGGATTACAGGCATGAACCACCGTGCCTGGCCAATGTCATTAATTTTTAAACCCCCAGGCATTATGGGTAAATGATCTTTTCCTAGATGGATGGATGGCTGGATGCAGAGATAAAAAGTAAATTCTCAGTGCATCACAGATAACAACAATACCCTGGGTTCTCTTTTTTTCAAAAACAACTTTCGTAGAGGTCTAAGTGATTTTTAAAAAGCTCACTCTTGTTAAAGTTCTGTTTCATTATTTCCATACTGAACTCACTTGTTCCAAGTATCAAAAAGCAGAATCTAATCTAGACCTATCATTAACTGGCTTCTTTTAAAGCTTCATTCCTACTGATTTGGGTATTACTAAAACTATCTAGTAAGTATCTACACAAAGTAAAAAAATAACCTGGGTTTATGTAAAAGATAATTTAGTTAATAGAGTCAATTATGTAAAAAATAATTCAGCTAAAAGAGCTAAAAATTAATTTAGTTAGTGGCAACAGGTCTTGATAAAAGCCCTAATGTAGAGGTCTTCCCTAGAAACTAAAATGTATGTATTCTACCTGGGTTAGGGTTCTCACCTCTCTTACCCTCTTAGAACATTGCTATATTCATCACCATTCCCTTTTCTACAATTTTAACCTCTGCCCTTTAACCACTTTTTTTTTTTTTTTGCAACATATAAATAAGTTCAAGTCTCTGCAGTTGTAGAACAAGAAAAAAAATAAAATAACAAACTCATGTCTTGCCCTGGAATCCCCTCTAGCAGGCCAATATTTTCCCTTCACTCCGGCCTATGTGAACAAGGGCTCTGCATTTTGCTTTCATTTCCTCACTGATCACTTATTCCTTGGTCCCTGCTGCCTGCCTTCCATTGCTATCCTTCCACAACAGCAGCTTCTAATGTCACCAACAGCTGTAATCAGGAATACACAAGCGTGTGCAGAACATGTACTTAATATGCCAGAGAGAGAAAATAAGTTGTTAGTTCATTCACATATTCCACAAATATTAATATCTAATGCCTACCATACACCACAGGTCACGTTCCAGATGTTGGGATACTTCAGTGAACAAAAGCCTTGTTTCCTTTTGAGACTGTGTTCTAGCAGAAGGAGACAGCTTTTAAACAATCAGTATAATAAGTAAATATGTTATGTTTGAAAGGGATACCTGGTATGGAGAGAACAAAAAGCAGGGCAAGTTAAGGAAGACTGATAGAGTGAAATGTGGAGTGGGAAGGTGTGCACAAGGCAACTGTAAGTGCAAGTGCGGTGGCAGGAGCCGGCTGCACCGAGAAATTGACCTGGGTAGAAATGGGAAGCGGGACACCTGAAGTCTGATGAGACTGTATTACTGAAATGCAGAGTTAAGGCTTTCACGTTGGTTCCTTCACAGTACTGAAAAATCAACAGATAATTAAAAAAATAGTTAAAACTTACTTTAACAGCTGGGTGGAGACCACTGTCAAAGAGAGCTTCATTTTTGATGATGTTCCCTACTCCAGGCAATACGTTCTGATCCATTAGCACATCACCTAGCATCCGGCCTTTCTGTTTTTTAACTTCACTTTCTGCTCTCAAGAAACTAAATTCAGGTGAACATACATCTAATTCTTTCATCATTCTTATTCTCTGTTGGCTTTCCATTGAGTTTCTATAGAAAGGAATATAAAACACATTAATCATAAGTCTGGTTATAATTTCACAAAGTGTCTTTTAAAATGAGCTTTGCTATAAGCACTTTATGTTAATCAGGGTATAAGAGTTACATATGCAAACAACAAAGACCTTACAAATTATATTATCTGAAGGCTTCTTTAAAATGAGGTTTCATCAATTACAAACTGTTTATTTATTTGTTTCTTTAGTTACACGTGTGACATCCCAAACCAAGCTCTGCAGTATTGCAGCGTAAGTACTTTTATTTAATTTTTTTTACCTGAGTTCTACTGATGAGTCAAAGAAACAAATCAAATCTTTGGTGAGCTGCACTTCCAAAACAGGAGAAGCTCCATTTTTATATTTATACTCAAGTGGATTAATCATGATGAAGCCTTTCATTCCGAAATGAATCCTGAAACAAAATCAAACCCATTTTTGAGTGGCAGAAAGTATATCATTTATCAAGCTTTTTTCCTGTACTATCATTTTTTTTTGGATTATAAGCAAACAAATGTTAGTCAGGATAGACACTTTTAAAGGGCAGAAACCAGTGGTAAGATTATTATATATTTTTCTCTCATGACTTTGTATCCTTATAAAGATAGAAGACATGACAATCAGTTTTTCAACTCAAAAGTAAAATAACTTCTCAAAGAAATAATATGGTAACAACAATAAGCCCAAGAAAATACACCCCTGCTCCTCTTTTCTTGTCAGACGAAGTATCTTTTATTCACGGAACAGTCTAGCATCTCTTGGCATTTTCTCAGATTCAAAGGCTTGGGATGAGATAAGGCTAAGTTTAAGTTGCCTATAGTTTGTGTTTTCATAAATTCTACAAAGCCACTAATATTCAAATTCCTTATTTCTAACCACAATGGATTGGAAATAATTACCTATTGCAAAATAATATCTATGGTTTAAGATGCTCTTTTCCCCCCTTGTTTTGCACTAGGCAATGAAATAATTTTTTTTATTTTTGCCAAATCTTACGTATCAAAAAAAAAAGAGAGAACAAGTCAAAATGCTATTGTCCTCAATTCTTTTCGTTTTCTTTTACCTCTATATGTATTGGGAAGAGGAGATTTACAAATATTTAAGGTTAACTTGAAAGCCACAAGGCAGTGATGAAAAATTCGTAACCTTTCAGATTTTATAGGATTGATTAGCATGTCCAGTTTTTTAAAAAAAGTAGTTCTGTAAGACCTCTGATGATGAAGATCAAAAATGATTCTCAAGATGAAATACTGTGATCCGCCTTTCAAATCCTTCTCCTCATAGCTTTGTTGAGTTCATAAATATGGCTCTTTTGGCAGCGAATGCTACTGCTCTGTGCTTCTAATTGCGGAGCACCATGTTATAGTATTGTACAAGGTTAACCAGTCTAACTTTAAAAATGTGGGTTTTAAACTCTGTGTGCCCTACTATCAATCATAAATGCATTTTACATGCCCCATAGTTCTTGACAGGAAAAATGTGTGCCTGTAAGTACTCCATAATTTAACTTACGGAAGTTCAACCCCAGTGAAAGGTGTACAACTGTCATGCCCAGAAGCCATCATATCTAAAATCTTTTCAGCTGCATGGCTCATAAAGTGGATTCTAAATCACTTTCTATAATGAAACCACATCCACATAAAAAATCTCAAAGGTTAAGACCCAATTCAAATGCAGGAGTAGCCCCAGCAAGAACCTTAGATCAAATAAGTATGGGTCTGTCTTATAAATCAATTCATTTTTAGGAAAAAAGTGCATAAAATGTTTTTTTAAATTTTTATTTATTTTGTTTTATTAAATAGATATTATAATTGAGCCCCAATAAACCAACACATCTCGTGGGTTTATTACTAAGTACCTTTGATCTTAAACTATAAAAAATGTATCAGTATCATGAAAATATTTGAGGCACAGTAAACATCTATACTGCGACAACAATTGATACTGATTATTTTTTTTTTTAAACCAGGACATAGGCCCATATTACATAAAGAAAAGACATTTTTAGGGTTTCATTTGCTTTTCAGGATTCCTCATAATTAATTAGTTTAGGAAACGTTTATCAGATCCTTATTTCTATCTCAAGCTCCTTCTACCAACCCAAAAGGTTACCCGAGACAATTCACTCTGCATAATAGAAGTCTACCTGCCAACCACAGTTGCCTGGTCCAAGGGTGGGCATTAGGCTTAACCTGAACAGGTCTCCGTCGTTTTCTCAGATCCTGTGCCTTTGATACAGTTGATTCAGAAATGGACACCTGTCCCAAGCTAGATCCATCAGTATCCAAGCGGATTCGTCAATTTTTCTGATGAATTTAAAGACGTAGGACCCAAGGAGATCCTGTTAGCATTAAGAGATCTCATATGAGAGCTGTCTATGGGAATGATTCCCAATGTGAGCACCAGCAAAGCAAAGGAAGGTCTCCCTGCAAAGAGGAAGACTATAGAAGATTTCGGTGAGGAGCAGAGTGAAGAAATGAAGAGGAATCCTAACAGCTTTTAGTCTTTGCTTGCTTTAGTTCTCCTTGAAGCCTGCCTGTATTCTCTTCAGGTTTTGTAAGATACTTCATACGCTTTTTTAAATTTTAAAGAAGTTTTTGGTGCCAAAGTCAACGAAAGATAATAATTATTGAACTTGCTTGAGTTGGGCTTCTGTCACTTGCAACCAAGTTCTAATATGAAAATGTGCCCAAACTAAAAATTCAATTAATAGTAAGAAAATTCCTCTCATTAGAAATATCTTCCTAAAGAAACTAGTAAATAAGCCCTGATCCTGTTTTAAGAATCAGCCATATTCTCCAAGCTATCACTGTCAGAATAATCTGAACATCCTTAAGCAAGCACAAATAGCATAAACAAAGCAGTACTGTCACAGTTTCACATTAATGACAACTACATTTTGCAAATAAGGCAACTGCCTATAAAAATTTTCAAGTGGTCAGAAGTGTCCTAAGGGTAATAAAGAGTGGAAAATGTAGAATATAATAGTTGTAAAACCTATGCTGGGAATTTAAAAAAAAAAAGAATGTAAAAAGATATGGTTTTAACAATGCTAAAAAAAAGAAATAGGAGTTCTGCTACTACTTAGGATGCAGAAGGCTGAAAGTGAACATAGCTACCACTCCAACAAGGAGAAAAAAAAATCACATTATCTACAAAATCATACATTTTCTTAAGCCCATCAGAGACATGAGATTGCAACGCAACCAGGTAAGCTAAATTCCAAAATGTGACAAGCCCCGCCATGGAAAGTAAAGTCAGAATACACAAATTGTTTCACCTGTGGCAGAGCACAAGAGGAAGAGAAGGCTACTATAAAAATGGGAAAGCAGAAAACTGCAAATTTTTCAACAAACTTTTACATACTGAATGTGGGCTGGTGTGACAGTTTAGAATCCCCGGAGCCCCAGACACAAGGAGAATACACACTCGTGGGCCCATGTGAAAGATGTGAGTGACAGCAAGAGACCTGAAAGAGCTGCTCTTGGTGGCATGACACCTGTCTTCATGAAACTCTGTCTGCTTCTTGAACACTTCTTTGAGATGAAGTCCAAGTCTTAAAAAGTCTTTAAGCTGCTGGGGCCAAGGGAGAGGTAGAAACAAAGGTCATATCTGTCCTTGAGGGAGGAACAGGAAACTTCCTCTGCCCAAACAATATGTCTTATACTGAATAACAACCATAAGCAGTCTGCCACAGGACAGCAGCAGAAACCCTTTGGCCACCCAGCCCAGGCAAAGGTACCCTGGCCTGTTGAAGGTGAGGTAGAAGCAAAAGCCATCTGTCCCTAGAGTTGAAACAGAAAATCGGCTTTGGCACAAAATACTGTGATGATACGAAGAGAAATCTGCTTCCACCAGAAAAGAGGTAGGAAGATCTCTGACCCAAGTACACCCACAGGTGCAAGGCAGAGTTGGGCTGCCATAGGAGGGCAAGGGACAGTAACCCTAAGAAAACTGCGACCTTGGGTTCTACATACACGAAGGCCTGCCCAAGTTCCAGGCTAATCCAGAAGTAAATATCTCCACTATCCCCATCATAAGCGTCCCACTGAGTCACAAGCGACAGCAGTCTACATGGTGGAGAGGTAAGAACATGGAGAGACTTTCTCTGTGACATGAATATGCAAGATGTGCTGAAAGCTGAGAGTCGAGCAGCAACACAGAGAAACCATCCACTGCCAAACCAGACCACACACAAGGCATAAAGTAGCAGTAGCAGCTGGAGTTTTGAAGTTGTTGGTGCACTGAAGCCAACCCAAACAAAGCAAAACTCAAACGAAGGTCAACTACTTTACTAGACTCACTCAATCCCTGACACTAATGACTGACAGAAGAGGCATGACTGTTTCTGAGCTTAAATATTATTTAGCTCTCATTTGTCTATACATGGTGTCTGGGATTTAGCTTTTTGTCTTCTATAGACAATGTCTAGGATTCAAAAAAATGATAAGACACATATATACACACAAAGATTTAAAAAGTATCAAGAGATAAATATATCAAGAGATAAAGCAGTCAACAGAGCCAGACCCAAAGATGCACCAGATGTCATATCTATGAGACAGGTGATTTAAAAGTAATGTTAAATTAATTTTAAACTTAAAATATTGATTCTTAATCAAATTTTATATTATATATTAGTTATTAATATGTTAATGATTTAACATATGTAAGGATCTAGTATAAAGGCACATGAACAGGTGTGATATTTCAGCAGAGAAACCAAAATACATGATAGCAGGGAGAAGACATTTCTTCAATGAGCAGACCAGCAGACCGCACAGAGCAGAGGAAAGAATAAGTGAACCTGAATATAGATTAATAGAAATTATCCAAACCTAAGAAAGAGAAAAAAGGATGAAAAAGATAAAACAGAGCATGTTCCTTAAATATGCCTGGGGTTTTCTTTCTTGAGAAGTTTTAAACTATCAACTCAACTTATTTAAAACATAGAAAATAACTCATATTTTTACTTTTCTATAGTATGTTTTGATAATTTGTGTCTTTCAAGGAATCTGTCCATTTATTTTAGTTGTTGAATTCATGGACATAAATTTGTTAGGTAATATATAGTGTCCTATTTCTATTCAAATAACAACTTGAGGATCTGCAGTAATGTTCCCTTTGTCATTCCTCATAGTGTTTATATGTGAGCTGTATTGTCCAATATGGCAGCCACTACCCACATGTGGCAAGTGAGCACTGGAAATGTTATTAGTTCAAATTAATGTGTACTCTAATTATAAAATACACAGTAGATTTTGAAGACAGTATAAAGAAGTTACATAGCTTATCAATAATTGTTTATATTGTTTATATGTTGAAATATTTTGTATAGGTTAATAAAATACATTATTAAAATTGATTTCTTTTTGCTTTGGTTAATGCAGCTATTGGAAGATTTTAAATTATATATATGTCTCCCATGTTTATATTGGACTGCATTGAGCTAAAAGTTTATCATTTTTATTACATTTTTCAAAGAACCAATTTTTGGTGTCATTCATTTTTATTATGCTTTTCAAAGGACCAATTATTTGCTTCATTGATTTTTTTTCTCTATTGCTTTCATTTTTAAATTCCATTGATTTCTGTTCTTATCTTCATTATTTCCGTCCTTCTGTCTGTTTTGGGTTTAATTAGCTCTTATTCTTCTAGTTTTTTATATGGAAGCTTAAATCTTAGAGAATTTTATTCATTTATAAAAAACATTTAATGCCAGAACATTCCCTCAAGCATTGCTTTAGCTGTCTCCTACAAATTTTGATCTGGCGTTTTCATTTTCATTCAATTCAAAATATGTTCTAACTTCCTTTGTGATTTATTTGACAGGTGAGTTTAGAAGCACATTGATTTCCAAATACTTAAAATTTTTCATCTGGGCGCAGTGGCTCACGCCTGTAATCCCAGCACTTTGGGAGGCCAAGGCGGGTGGATGACCTGAGGTCAGGAGTTTGAGACCAGCCTGGCCAACGTGGTGAAACGTCGTCTCCACTAAAAATATAAAAATTAGCCAGGCATGGTAGCAGGCGTCTGTAATCCCAGCTACTCAAGAAGCTGAGGCAGGAGAATGACTTGAACCCGGGAGGTAGAGGCTGCAATGAGCAGAGATCCCTCCACTGTACTCCAGTCTGGGTGAAAGAGCAAGACTCCATTTGAAAAAGAAAAAAAAAAAAAAGATTTTTCTAGGTATCTCAATAATTTCTAGTTTAATTCTGTTGTAGTCAGAGAGGATTCTTCCATGATATCAATACTTTTAAATTTGTTAAGACTCATTTTGCTGTCCATAATCTGGTCAATCTTGCTAAGTGTTCCACGTGCACTTGAAAAGCATGTGTTGTTGGGTGGAATGTTCTCTACTTGTCAATTAGGTCAAGGTGGTTGATAGTGTTGCTCAGGTCTTTTATCCTTGCTGATTTTTGCCCACTTGTTCTATCAGTTACTGACAAGAGAGTGTTGAATTATTCAACAATATTAGTTTCTCTTTGCCCTTTCCATTCTAGCAGTTCTTGCTTTACATCTTTTGAATTTCTATTAGGATTACTACATTTTCTTGATGAATTAACCCCTTAATCTTTGTTTAATGTCCTTCTTTACCCTCAGTAATATTCCTTGATCTGAAATCTACTTTGATTTTATTCTAGCTACTCCAGCTTTCTTTTGATAAGTGTTTCCATAGTATTTCTGTTTCCATCCTTTTATTTTAACCTGCATCATTATATTTTAAGTGGTTTTCTTATAGGCACATTATAGTTGGGTCTTGTGTTTTTATTCAATTAATTTCTGACAAATAATTGGGATGGTTAGATTATTTATATTTAATATGATTATTTTTATGCTTTGATTTAAATATACTGTATTACTATTGTTTTCTATTTGTTCCATCTGTTCTTTGTTCATCTTTTAATGCATTCTTTTGGATTGAGCATTTTTAAAACTTCTATTTTATCTCCATAGCAGCTTATTACTTTTACCACTTTTTGAATTTTTTTTAGTAGTTGCTCTAGGTTTTATAATACACATCTTACACTGTGATACAAGTTATCTCAGTGATATATTCAAACGATATGCAAATCTTCAAATGATATGCAAAACGTATATCACTGAGATACAAGTTATCTCAGTGATATCTTCAAATGATATGCATATCTTCAAATGATATGCAAAACGTATATTGCAACAACATTAGTGTACCATCATTTTCCTATCTCATTTGTACTATTGTTGCAATGCATTTTACTCTGACATATGTTATAAAGTCCACAATAAATTGTTATTATGCTTGCTTTAGATATAGAACATAACAGAAAAACATCTTTTATATTTACTTCCAAGTTTCCCATTCCCAGTTTTTTCTTTCTGTAGTTCAGATTTCTGTCTGTTATTATATCCCTTATGCTGGACAGACTTTAACTTTTCTTGCACTGCAGGTCTCCTGCTACTACATTCTCTTAGCTTCTTTTTTTCGAAAAAGTCTTTATTATACCTTAATTTTTAATAGATATATTAGATGGGTTTAGAATTCTGAGTTGAGAGGTTTTTCTTTCAGCAAACGTTGCTCTGTTGTCTTCTGTCTTACATAATTTCTGTAAATGTATTTCTTAGCTTTGTTCCTTTGTATTAATATGTAATGTTTCTTTTTCTCTGCTTCCAGCACTTTCTCTTCATCTTTGGTTTTTAGCACACTGGCTAGGTACGTGTGAGGGACATTTGGATTGGTTTGAGGCTCTTTTAGCTTCTTGGATCTGTGGTTTGTTAAGAAAATTCTTGGCCATTTAAATCCAAAGATGTCTTCTGTTCTGTTCTTTCTTTCTTCTAGGATGACAGTTACAAGAATGCTAGATTATGTCACCTTGTTCCATAGCTTTGTTAATCCTGCACAATTCTTGGCCATTATTTCTTTTAAAAATGTCTTGTTTTGTTTTTTTCTCTTTCCTTTCTGGAACTCCAAATACATCAGACCAGTTGATGTTATACCAATAACAAATCTACACAAATGTTTCTGGAATATCAGATAAAACTCAGTTGGAGGCCATCATTACCCTAATACCAAAATTAGACAAAGGCAGTAACAGAAAACTAACACCATAGTGCAATATCTCTTATGAAGACACAAGCAAAAGTCCTCAATAAAATATTAACTAATCGAATCCAGAAACATATAGAAAGGATAATCCATCATGACAAAGTGGAGTATATTCCAGGAATGCAAGGCTCATTCAAAATTTAAAAATCAATCAATATAGAATTCCACACATAAACAAATGAAGTAAGAAAGGCAATATGATGATCTCAATAGATGCAGAAAAAATACTTGAAAAATTCAACAAATTAGAAATAAAAGGGAAATTTTTTGATTTAATAAAAGAAAATAAAGCTAATATCACAGACAACAAGGCAAACTTATTTGCTCTCACCACTACTACTCAACATCATGCTGGGGGTCCTGGCCAGTGCAATAAAACAAGAAAAAGAAATAAAAGGCATATAGGGTGTGGGGGACAAGGAGAGGGAGAGCATTAGGACAAACACTTAATGCATGCGAGGCTTAAAACCTAGATGACAGGTTGATGGGTGCAGCAAACCACCATGGCACATGTATACCTATGTAACAAACCTGCATGTTCTGCACATGTATCCTAGAACTTGAAGTAAATTTTTTTAAAAAAAGTCGTATAGATCAGAAAGGAAAAAATAAAACTGCTTTAATTCACAGATGATATGATTATCTACATAGAAAATACTAAAAGTATACAAGAAAAAGCGACTAGAACTATAACGAGTTTAGCAAGTGTATTAGTCTGTTTTTACACTGCTGTAAAGAACTTCCCTGAGACTGGATAATTTATAAAGGAAAGAGGCTTAATTGACTCGCAGTTCCACATGGTTTGGGAGGTCTCAGGAAACTTACAATCATGGTGGAAGGTGAAAGGGAAGCAAGGACCTTCTTCAGATGGCAGCAGGAGAGAGAAGAGAAAGAGAAGGGGGAAGAGCCCCTTATAAAACCAAGAGATCTAGTGAGAACTCACTCACTATCACAAGAACAGCATGGGGGAAACTGCCCCCATGATCCAGTCGCCTCTTTCCCTTGACACAAGGGGATTACATGCCCCCCCACACCTCGACACTTGGGAATTACAATTCAAGATGAAATCTGGGTGGGGACACAGAGCCAGATCATATCAGCAAGGTTGCAGGATACAAGGTCAATATACACACAAAAATTGTATTTCCATACACTGCAAATGAACAATTAGAAATTCAAATTTTAAAAAAGTACCCTTTACAATAGCTCCAAAAAAACCCACTTAGTTACAAATATAAAATAGGTCTGAAGCTGAAAATTACAAAATACTGATAAAGAAATGAAGGAAGATCTAAATACATATTAATATATACTGTGTTCATGGAGTGGGAGACAATAATGTTAGCGTGTGAATTATCACCTAATTGATCTATAGATCCAACACAAGGCCAATCAAAACGCCAGAAAGAACTCTGTAGAAATCAACAAGCTAAGTCTAAAATGTAGAAAGATAACTAAAACAACAAAAACAATTTTGAAAAAAAAAAGAATAAAGTCAGACGACTGACACTACTTAATTTAAACTGACTTTAAAGCTACTTTAATTAAGACAGTGTATTATTGTAGAAAGGACAGACACAAAAAATGATAAAAGAATATCACTTTATCTGATATTCTTCTGAATGCAGAGTTCAGAAATAGACCCATACATATATGGTCAACTAATTTTCAACAAAGTTACAAAGAAATTCAATGGAGAAAGGATAATCTTGTCAACAATGGTGCTGGAAAATACACACGCAAAAAGACAAAGTTCAGCTCCTGCCTTGTACCATATACAAAAAAGAACTCAAAATAGATCATAATCCTGAACAGAAGAGCTAACTCAATAAAACTTCCAGAAGAAAACAAACAAGGAAATGTTGATTAATTTGCATTAGGCAGATGTTTCTTAGACTGGTGACAAAAAGTATGAATGAACCATGAAAAAAAATTTTGATAAATTAGGTTTCATCAAACTTAAAAGTTTTTAATCTTGAAGAGATATGGTTAAGAAAATGAAGAGAAAAGCCATAGATTGGGAGAAAATACTTGCAAAACATGTATCTGATAAATGACTGACATCTAGAATATATACAGAATACTATAACTCAATAATACAAAAATATATCCAATAAAAAAGGAAAACATTAATAGACACATCACCCTATAAAATACACAAACAGGAAATACGCATATTGCATCAGATATCATTAGTTAGTAGGGAGAAGAAAATTAAAATCATAGTGAGATACACTGTACACCTATTAGAATAGCAGAAATTAACACGACTGACAATACCAGGTGCTGGCAAAGATGCTGAGTAACTGAAATCCTCATACTCTGCTGGTGAGAATGTAAAATGGTACCACCACTTTTAAGAACAGTTTGGCAATTCCTCTTAAAGTCAAACATATGCTTACCAAATGACTTAGAATTTCTAAGTCATTTGGTAATTTATCCAAGAGAAATGAAAATGTATGTCCACACATATATGTCATATGTATGTGAATATTCATAGCAATTTTATTCACAATATTAAAAACTTGAAACAATCCAAATGTCCATCATCTGATGAATGAATTAACAAAATATGGTATGTTCATACAATGGGAGACTACTTAGTAAAAGAAAAGAAAGTACCACTGATACTTCAAACAATATGAATGAATCTTAAAGTATTATACAGAGTAAAAGTACACTTCTATTTCTCCTAACATGTTATATGATAGTACAGAAACTATGTTGAAGCTGTAAAACTCTTTCATAAGTAATATATGATGGATTCAATAAAGACATTTCAGCAAACTAAAAAGAATCATTATATTATCTCTTGCACAACTGATTTGAGGTTCATACTTAAACCCCAATAAATTATAAAATCAATCACGCATAAGGCATTTCTAAAATGGCAAAGCCTCCAAAATATCTCAGATACAGTTTCTGGTCTCTGAGCACATATAACTTCAAAAGCCAGAGTCATGTAAATCACAAACTGGAAACAGAAAATGGTCTTGGAAAAATATATTTATTTATCTATCTATCTATCTGTTTTTTAAATTTTAGTCCAAAATGCAACAGCTATGTCCATTTTGATTAAAATGATAGCTTAAGTGTGAGTGCAGCTGGGTGAACATGCATATAAACATTCGCACACACTATACTGGCAATGTGGCAATGTATGCATCCAAAGTTAATAAAGATTACACCTGGTAGTGGGATTGAGAATGTATTACTTTACACTTATTTTCATTATTTTTCAGTTTTCTCTACTGAGTACTTGTTACATTTGTAGCAAAAACTTCAAGTGACGTTTGTGTTGTTTTAGTTGAAGAGTTACTGGAAAGTGTTCAGAAGTTGTACAGGTATTAATCACACATAACACCACAATAGTGCTCCTAAAATAAATGTGTATCAAATAATTTTTAGTATTCCTTGGCACTATCAGGAGCACCTGAATATATCACTTAGTAGGTAGAGAAGTAATCAATCTCTAATTTGTATCTTTCTGATGTGTGGATTTTTACAGGGCAGATTCTTTTAGAGGGCTATGCTTGTATTCTACTTTCATTAACAAATGAATCCCAGGAGATTCATGGCCCGACCTGTGAGATGCACACACTTTATGACTAAACTCTGTGGGCAATTTTGCTTGTGAAAAGTTGGGTATCAAGGGAAAACTGTGAGCAACCTTTAAAAGTGTTTCCTGCTATATGCTCTATCAAATGCAGACGAGCCAGGTGGGTGGGAGGCAGAAGTCAAAAATGAAGACTACATTTCTATTGCAGGTGCACAGACCTGCAGCCTCACAAAAAGATCACATTTCTTTGAGAGAGTTATCCATTCCTCTAAGAAGCACAGGTTGGAAGTACATTTTTTGAACTTCTGTTACATTGTGAAAAGAGGAGCAAATGATTTTAGGTTCAGATTCCAACAGCAGATCTGCCATTGACCTTGAATTGTTACGTCCAATAGTTGTTATGGCTGCAGGAAACTGAAAGGAAGCAAGCCACTGCATTTTTCCCACCCATATACTGACATAGGTACTCTCCAGGGAGGGCACTAGTTCAATGAGTTTGAAGAAGTGATTGTCCTTGTTTACAACTTCATGGAACACTTACTGACAGCCGTGTGCTGAGAAATGACTTCCCCCTTATCAGTCTGGTGGAGAGCACCTGATAAAAACCCCCTCTCATCTTACAGAAATAAATCTGTACCTAACACCAGAGAATCAATAACATATCAATGTTTTCAACTATCGTGCATAGATCCCATTGTGTACTACTCTATCCAGAGCTACGAGTTTTCCGTCACATCAGTCTACTACAGCAGCAGTGTAACCTGCAATATATCATTACTGCATGAACAACTAGGCATACGCTGATGTTACCAATTCCAGACTAAGCAAAACCATGAAGTGACAATGTTGTCCAAGGACAGCAGCTGCTGACAATGAAAAGAGAACACCTCAAAGGAAAAGCAATTACATAAACCCTGGATTACTCTAAATATGTGGTAGATGAGATGCAATAAAGAACAATCATCTAGTATCATCTCTTTGTGACAATTATTCACCTTTGGTTAGCCTGGGGTCCAGGAACGGGTCTTTTCTTTTAAGAAAAAGGTGATAACTGTGGTCAGTATCTTTAAACAGCACTAAAAACGATTCGAGGAAGCAGTATCAATTTTTACAGTTGGCAAAAGCTTAGGCTAAACTCAGAAAAGACAGAATGAGATTGGGTAGACATATTAACTCAAAGGCCGCTTTCGTTTTCCTGCAAAAATATGTGATCATGCATCACAATTACATATATTTTGACTTTTTTATCTTTAAGTCAACAAAGGGAGTAGGTTGCTAGTCCTTCTCTGCCAGTATATTAGCCATGAATTTCCATGGGAACTGTGAAACAATGGAGAACCTGTTATTTCTCTGGAAAGTTTTTACATTCTCTAAGTAAATTTCCAAATTCCATTCAAGGCTTCAGAGAAAGCAGGAAGCCAGAAAAATATTTAAAGATCAAGTGATACATTTAAACCAAACTAGGGCCTGTCACAAATATAAAGTAACGGATGTCACTGAATACAATAAGCATTCGGTAAAAACAAGGAGAGACTTGTGGTATAGGAAGCTTGGGGACTAGCAAAACAGATGTGTTGCTCTAATACATCTTGGGAAGCCCTGTAAAATGACTGTCTTCCAAGTGATGATGACATCAGAATTTATTCTTCTGCTGTTTATTGATTTCCATGATAGAATCACAACCTCTCATATTGGAGCTCTCTTAAAAACACAGTACTTCCTATATGATTAAATGTGACACCCGGCAAACTCCATCTAGCCTTCTACGCATCTTTAAATATAGAGAGATAAGATGTATCCTACAGGCTTATCTTACCGTAAGGCTTTTGGTCCAAAGTACATAAAGAGCTCCTTCCCCAAAGTTTCCACGCCACTGTAAACATATCCATTAAACAGGCTCAAGACATTCTGGCTGGAATCATTATTATTCAGCGCAGCAGCCTAGTGGAAAATACATGTACACACATAAGCACACACACACACAAACTCTAAGCAAAATCATTATTTAATTCTTAAATGTGTTTATATTACTTCATGCCCAGGTGCATTCCAATGAGAAGAATAATCTCCAACAAGTCATGTAATGTAATCGGCTGTTTACATACATTTTGTCAAATCACTATGCAGTCATTTAAAGAGAGAGAGGCCAAAAAAATTAAGTGAAAAAAAGTAATTGGTAGACAATCAAAATAAAGTTTCTTCCAGGACCATATAGCTCTGCGCATATAAAAAGAAAGCATAGGAATACAACACGAATGTTCTAAAACTAAAAACTGGAATATAGGTTCTTCCATTTCCAGAAGTATATAGCCAAGTTCCCTGAAAGAGTGGTCAGATAAAAACAGCTACAAATGACAGATGATAAAATATGAAAACAAAATATTTTTAACTTCACCGATGAACTTTTAAGCTAGTATGAAATAATAAAAGGTCAGAAACTAAAAGCGGGAGAGAACCCTGAGAGGTAGTAGGGAGAGCTGTGAAGCCAGCATCTATCCTAAGAGCATTGATTGAAACTAAGGAATGAGAGCTTCAATTTTCACATGAAACTAAGGAATGAGAGCTTCAATTTTCACATCTTGTGAGGGTGCAGGAGATCAGAGATAAAAACCTGCGGGCCCCTGAGTAGGGGAATCTAATTTGAGACCTGTCCTATTCCAAGCACAATGTTAAGAATAAAGAAAAAATAAACTCATATTCCCTTTCCCCCATCAGCCTTGCAAAACCAAGCAATATATTGTTAGAATGACAACATATAGGCAGAATCCTGTAAGATATTCGAGGAAATTATAAACATGAATTAAACAGAAAACAAAAATATAAAATGTAGGTTCTTCTGTGGGAGAAGAAAAGAAAGGGCGTTTGGTTTAGATTTTAGTAATGCCCTTTTTCTTAAACTGAGCATTATGTATACTGGTGTTTCTTATGTCTTTTTTTATTATTTATATATGTTTTATAAAGCTTATTTAATTTAAACTCAAAATGTAATAAAAATGTAAAACTTAAGACATGCATAATTATTATATAAGATAAAATAGGGTACACAGAATTACATCTACGCATTAACTCAGTCTAAGGTAATATCCTCGTTTACCTCTAACTTCTTTTGTGTTTTTCTCAAATGGGCCTAAGGATCCTCAGAAGATTCTGAATGAAACCTTGGTGGGCAGTGGGAGTGGGGAAATGTCAAGATATAATTATAAAACAGCTTTAGATACAGAGTCTAGAAACAAGTCACAATTTTTCCTCAATTTAGAGTGAAATGATATTGTTCAGTGATTCTCAAACTTTTGGTTTTACAGACATTTGTCATTCTAAATGCTTAAGATGACATGTCCACTCTATTCTTTATTTCACTAAATTGGTCTTTGTTAAGATACAATCACAGTACTTAGCTCAAAGAGAGATAACAGGGAGATAAAGAAAAAAAAAGAGACAGACACTATTCTTCCACTAAACCCATTCAAGGTTGAAATAGCTACAGTCAATGCCAGAATTTTCCAACTGCCTGAAGTTCAGGCGACTGGCTTTATCTATCCCTCCCTTGTTTAAGAACTGGAGAATCAATCACTGGCTTAGAATGACAGATAAATTAAATGCACAGGAGTAATTAAAAATGACAGCAGGCCCGGCGCGGTGGCTCACGCCTGTAATCTCAGCACTTTGGGAGGCCGAGGCGGGAGGATCATGAGGTCAGGAGATCGAGACCACCGTGAAACCCTGTCTCTACTAAAAATACAAAAAAAATTAGCCGGGCATGGTGGCGGGCGCCTGTAGCCCCAGCTACTCGGGAGGCTGAGTCAGGAGAATGGCGTGAACCCGGGAGGTGGAGCTTGCAGTGAGCCGAGATCACGCCACTGCACTCCAGCCTGGGAGACAGAGCGAGACTCCGTCTCAAAAAAACAAACAAAAAAAGACAGCAGTCACTTCCTGTTCTGCACAAATCACAAAAAAAGAACCTGTTGGAGACTGTAGGTATATGCCACCATGTCCTCAAAGCTCAGTCTTTGGTTGCCCTTTCTGGGATGAACTCTAGTACCTATCAATAATTATCAAGCACTGGGAAGGCAGGCTTGAGTACTCAGTGAGGAAAAAACACATTTGCCTTCTTTTTATATAAGTCAATCTTTTAGAGCCCTGAATTGAGAAACACCAAGAATCTTGATGCTTTTCTCCCTAACAAGAGACTTTAAGTCACTTATATACACTTCAGGCCAAGTATAGATTACAATAGTGGGTTTTAAGGTAGGTTTCCATGACAACCAATCAGTATGTAAAAAGTTCTTATAAACTTGCCAGGACACTTTTAAGATGATGATATACAAAGCAGATATAGATCTTTGTCTCAATATAGATTAGGTTGTACATTTTCAGGATCTCAGATTTAAGTTCTTACTAACATTTTAAACCCACATTTATAAGTCAACGGTCAGAGCCTTGTTTCCCCACCACTCCAATGTCAACAATCTCTTATCTTTTTCCAATATTCTTTACTAGCAACTTGTTTTAGCCATACCCTGTGAAATTTTCTAGCTTTTCTTAGAGCTCCCAGCAGAGGCCAGGTGAATGTTATCCCATTTTACACACACACACACACACACACACACACACCCTTCTCTATGTAGTAGCGTTCCCTGCTTCTTCGGTAGGAAAGAATTTGCTACTACTGCCACTCCTGTGCTTTAATCTCCTTTACCCCTTTAAGTTTTATAAGTTACATCTGATGCAAAGGCATAAGAATGACACATTAGACTTTGGGGACTTGCGGGGAGGGACAGAGGGGCGTGAGGGATAAAAGACTGCACATTGGGTATAGTGTGCATTGCCCAGGTGATAGGGGCACCAAAATCTCGGAAATCACCACTAAAGAACTTATCCTTGTAACCAAACACCACTTGTTCCCCCAAAAGCCTACTGTAATTAAAAATAAGAAATTAAAAAAAGTTAAAGCTGAAACTCAACATCTATCTAATGTCCGATTGGCCAATTATGAAATCCTATGTCAGCTACCATATCACTGCTTCTCAGTGCACCTGACTGGCTCTCTTCCCTTCTTCCAAGATGGGAAACCATCTGACTGGCCTGCACTCACTACTTGTCTTCTCCCTACCTGGACCTTCTTTCTTCTGCTTAGTTCTGACTTTACCAGGTTTTATAATGGCTACTAGCAAAGAGACAGAGAAGTAACCTTGAAATAGACAGTGCTGTCACAACACCTAATAAGACAGTACACGAGTCCCAAATGTCTCATGTGAAGTCTGCTCACATCACCAAGTTAACAGCTTTGACAAGAACTTACACCATTTAGTTAAAAACTCCAAAAGCCAACACCTATAACAGTTCATGTTATTCACCTGGCTTTGTCTACAACAAAAGTGGCACATGGCATCTGGAAAGATGATCCTCCTCCCCATTAAAAATGGCTGTTTACCTGGATAAACTCATTTTAGAAAAGTTTACTGACCTTCCACTATGTGTCAGGCCTTGTTCTAGATGCTTGGGATGCATCCATAAATAAAACAACTAAAACCAGCTGCCCTCATGGAGTTTATGTTCTAGTAAGGAAAAAGAGTAGAAAAAGAGTAGGCAATAAACACAATAACACAGTATGTTAGAACATTCGGAAAAGAGATGGAGATGAAAAGGAGAGATCAAGATTGGGGGAGGGTGCAATGGGTTGCAATTTTAAAGGAGCAGTCATAATTTCATCAAGGAATTGAAATTTGGGCAAGTTTTAAATAAGTGAGTCATGATCCAGGCAAAAGGAATGACAGAGCAAAGGCCCTTGTATGCCACGGCCCAGAGAACAAGAGGAAGAGTAGTAGATAGATTTTCTGATTTTACTCTATCAGTTCTGAAAACTCTGCCAATTTCCTGGGGAAGTTTTCTACTCCATGAAGACAACTGCCCCATTATCAAAACCCCCAAATCTAATTCAGCAGTACTGCCCCATTGAGTTTTGTTGTAATTGGCAAACCAAAATACTTACAGAAATAATGTGTAAAATTTTTTGTATCATTTAACCTCAAACCACCATATGACATACATTTCAGGTGAGATCAATTGAAAAAACAAACAGGAAAAAACTGACAAAAGTAAGGGTTCTTAATGGAAACCTCAACTTCTTTTTACCCCAATATTAAAATGCTTAGGACTCCTAATAATATTTATTAGGAAGAGACTCAAAACTAGCCATCCTGATTTCTACCAGAGATTTTCCCCCAGGGAATTCCTATGTGGTAAATGAGCCTATAAGATCCTGCCTCAAGATTCTATAGAACCTGCACTGTGGGGAATATGGTTCCATGTACAGTTTATGAAAAGAACGGCTGAAACGTCCCTCATAACCAATGCTGAGGGATAGGTTTTTTTGAAAGAAGTTTTTATTATTTCCAGGATTTATGCCTCAAGGCATCAAAGGTTATCCTGGAGCAGACATCTATATCTGCAAATCTACTGTCATCTATCAGAGATTTTAGCAAGTTCTAACCATGGTGGCCAGGCACGGTGGCTCATGCCTGTAATTCCAGCACTTTGGGAGGCCGAGGCAGGAGGATCACCTGAGGTCAGGAGTTTGAGACCAGACTGACCAACATGACGAAAACTCTACTAAAAACACAAAAATTAACCAGGTCTAGTGGTGCATGCCTGTAATCCCAGCTATTTGGGGGGCTGAGGCAGGAGAATCGCTTGAACCCAGGAGGTGGAGGCTGCAGTGAGCTGATCTCTCAACAGCACTGCAGCCTGGGTGACAGAGCAAGACTCCATCTCAAAAAAAAAAAAAAAAAAAAAAAAAGTTCTAACCGTGGAAAATGATGTGGCCATTTAGCAAAACAAAGTTTTGGTGGCTAGTTCTTCAAACCTTATGTTTACTGCGCCACTTATTAACAAGAAAAAAGGTCATACGTTCCCTTGTAAATAAACTCTGTTGTGAAAGGAAAAGGAGTCAAAAATACAAAGCCCCCAATATACTTAAAATGCATGAGACCATTATATATCTTCACATGGCTGTCAATGGAAATTGAAATATGTTGTCCTAGCTGACAGAGCTTCAAAGAGAACCTCCAACTAAAGTCTTAAAGGTGTAATACACGTCTTATTTGCTCTACTGGTGTTTCACCCTATTCTCTGCAATTAAAAACAATATACAATATGATCTTTAAAAAATGAAAACTCTGAAATTACCAATGTTGAAAAAAGATGTTTATCGCCTGATGAATGTTAATATTGTAACATACATGTTGACAGAAGAGCAAGTGAAGGAATTCACGGTAGATATTAACTTATAGAAAAACATTAACCTAAAAATATCAAATGACTTCAGTGCAGCAGAAACTCTTCTAGGTACAGATGCTATATGACCTTGGCTTGAATACGTTTAAGAATTCCTTTTTTAATACCCGATGGTATTTGGGTATTAAAATGCAATGTTAGTAAAACCTCTTCCTTGCTCACATATATAGTCTGTAATTCTCTCTGGGCCGAGGGTTTCCCCACCTGGACAGTAGGATAATCTTGAGGCTTTCTACCTGCCAAATTTCGCATAGTATTTTCTAAACCACTGTCATAGTACTTACTATACTGAATTATTACTTGTCTGTGACTTGCATTTCTCCCCTGTCTATAAGCTCGCTGGGGACACTAACAAGTTTAGCTAATATCCTTGATGGCTTTACACAATGCCTGAGGTTCAGTGAACATTTGTGGGATTAAACAGATGCCTCCTCCTTTAGCTCTGAAAACCAAGTGTGGCTTTAAAATAACATTCACTTCTTCCCCTCCCACCATCCCCATCCTGCTTGACTTTTCCCAAGATATCTTGGCAAAATCTTCTACTCTACCATCTACTTAATCTCCTTTTAAAATTCATTAACATCCCAATATCTTATTTTCTAATTACCTGCAATGGAGTGAGATTTAAACATAGCAGGACCAAATTCTCATGACTACTAAAAGCTATAACGGAAGTAAAATACTCCACTTACCAGAATTTCCCATAAAATTAAATGAACCATATGGGAAGGTTTAGGGAGGAGTTCCTCTGTGTTTAGCAACCAGTCCTAGAATGCCTGGTTTTTATTTGACAAGTTTACTTAGCATTTAATTGTTGCTCTAAAAAGATCTAATCCAATACAGTAGTTCTCCCCTATCCAAGGTTTCACTTTCTGTAGTTTCAGTTACTCATGGTACAGTACCATAAGATATTTTGAGAGAGAGAGATACCACATTAACTTTTATTACAGTATGTCATCACTGTTCTATTATTCATTATTGCTATTAATCTCCTACTGTACCTAATTTATAAATTAAACTAACATAGGTTGTATGTATAGGAAAAAAGATAGCATATATAGGGTTCCATACTATGCATGGTTTCTGGCATTCGCTGGGTGTCTTTAAATGCACCTTCTGTGGACAGGTGGTAGTACGGTGCTTAATTTTGGTTTTGAAATGACACATCAAGATTTTTTTATTCAGTTGTCTATCATGCAGATGGTTTACCCAAGTCAGCGGATTCCTGGTACTCTATCATTTCTAAAATAATCAGCTCTGGATAATATACTTGGGATAAAATAAAATTTTCAACTTACGATTGGCCATTGCAAGCACCTGGATATATCTTTCACTGTTCTTTTAAAACTCCATCTTAAGGTAAAATTCTGGTATACTGGTAATGGTTTGTTCTACTTGTTTTAAGAGCTATTGTGTACAAACTGGGCAAGGTTTTTGCAATAAACCTAAGATTTATAAGATATTCACTTGTCCTACCATAGAATCTAGGGTTATCACTGCTCTCTACAAGCTTTTGCTGCCCAAATTCAAAAACTAATTTCCATAAGCCTGTTATCTTTGCTATAACTATACGCAATTGTCCAATATACACTTGACTTTCTCATGTTGACCCTTATAATCCATTACTGTATTATTTGAACATTTCATCCTTTTTAGTTTTTTCTGAAATAAAGACGAAAATCTCCTTTGACACAAGTTTAAGTATGATTGAGAAGGGTTCACCTTCCCATTTTCAAGTGGCTTAATAATATGAAATCTTCAAAACAACATGTATTTTCAGAGACAGCACATGATTTATTGTGCTGATTACCATTTATCCTGCCTATCCATGGATGGACAAGGAAGATAAACTTTTTAGAGCAGAATAAGACTTTTCCATAGATAAATGTTTCAACCCTAGTGCAGTTAAGTATTTTCCCTATAGAGAAGAAAATACCATATTTACTTTCATACTCTCTCCTCTTTTCCTCACACACTTTTCCCCCCAATACAACAACACATTTTTTTTTTTTTTTTGAAACGGAGTCTCGCTCTGTTGCCCAGGCTCGAGTGGAGTGGCGCGATCTCGGCTCACTGCAAGCTCCACCTCCTGGGTTCACGCCATTCTCCTGCCTCAGCCTCCCGAGTAGCTGGGACTACAGGCGTCCACCACCACGCCCAGCTAATTTTTTGTATTTTTAGTAGATACGGGGTTTCACTGTGTTAGCCAGAATGGTCTCAATCTCCTGACCTCGTGATCTGCCCGCCTCAGCCTCCCAAAGTGCTGGAATTACAGGTGTGAGCCACCGTGCCCGGCCTACAACAACACTTTTTAATCAGAGATCTCTTAAATACCAATCGAAGTCATCAAAGAATATAATTTTAAAGTGATTTCTAAACAACAAAATAGAGGTCCTCAGGCCCATTCATCAAAAACATATTCCACAATTTTCTAAGTGCAGGACCTTCAAGCACTTACTCAGACTAAAGACTTTGTACCTTATCTGAAGGCACCAAATGATTACAAACCCTTCATAAAAATAGGGTGTTCCTCAGATAAATGGGTCTGGTGAGAAAGCTCTGATCCAGAAGAAAAAGGAACAATTCCCAGGATGTTTATTTTGCTAGGTACTAAGCTAAGAATTTTACATGCTGCTTAATTTAATCCTGACCAAATAAGCTAAGATGCGACAATAAGCATCTCCAGACGAGGAAGTAACAAAAAAATGGGAATTCAAAATCAAGATGATCAGATGCTCTCTTCTCTGCAGCATGCCGAATATGTTCATCTTGGATAAAAAGCTACAATGGCCATGGAAAATCACCTCCCCTTTTTCCTCCTTTGTAAGAATGTTTCTGTTCTTTGTTATCCCTTGTTTCATGATTCCATAGGATTCTGGATACCAATAATGATGATCTTGAGTCATTACGGAGAAATCATTATTAGTATCCATTTAAGAAGGTAAGGAAGTATATAATGCATGTTCTCTAAATTATTTAGAAATCCCCTTCAGATGCTTAAAGAAATGAGCCTCATTTTGCTGGAAAATGAATCTCTGTAGATTAGCTCATTTCTTTAAATAATGGCAATAAAATGAGCCATGATTTTTTTTCCCCACTTTGAAGAAGGAAAATTTACTACCTGGTTTATATTCTGGTAGTAGGAATTTCCATATAACATGCACAACAAAATATACACATTCTCATAATGAAAGAGTCCAAATGGAATTTATTTCTAAATCTTTAATCATTTTGCACTATTCAAAACCTTGTTCTTCTCCATCCATTCAACTTTTATTAAATGTCTCCTCAGTTCCTGACACTGTGAAGCATATATAACGATAAATAGCTGGCATATTAAATACATGTATCAAATTTTAAGGAGTGATGGAAATAATCAGACCATGTTTCAAATAAAATGAATGCTTATAAACTGTTTCATATCCTGTTTTGTGAGATTGAAAACACATGCAGATTAAATATGATTTCACTAAAATATTGTATCCACCCAACAATTAAAATCAAAGGATTGACTCTTCAAAGCTCATTAACCAGATATGTTCATTTATATTCCAATATTGTTTCTTACCATAAGTTTCCACAATCTCCAGCAGAGTTTTATGCAATTTGCTTACACTGTTGCACAATTTTATGCTGACAAGACAGTGGATCATGACTCAGAAAAATAATATAGTACATCCATGACTAGCAGATGCTGGGATCTTCTATGGCTAGGTTTTCTCAAAATGAGGATCAGTTGTCACAGGCAGACATGCATTCAAGTGTGTTCTCTATAAACTTTATACTGTAACAAAGAGGAATGCTATATGACACAGTAACAGTCCATTATGGCAATAACTACTGAAGTAGTGTTTTTTAGTTTGTTTTTTGGTATGATTATCTGAGGTTTAAATATTTTATTTTGAATGCCCATTAAATATTTCTTTAGCTCTCATTAGTAACTTTTTCCATGTTTACTGCACTGTAAAGAATGCAGTATGCAGTTATTAAATTATTTTTAAATGCTGCCTTGTGAAAACTAATCATTTCAAGCCAGTAGCAGAAACATTTAAATAGCTTTAACTCTTTGGCATAAATGCCTAGGAGACATGGGATCATCTGTTACAGTAATGATCTTGCCAGAGGTTTGTGACAACCTACCATGTTTTAATGAAATTTACTATGGATCCCTCTAAAATGCAAAAGACTCTTCATGTGTACAAAAGGTTATAATTATGTTTTTTTTTCAGATCAAAGTCCCAGAAAATGAAGCCATAGTAAATTATTTAGAAGTTTACCAACAGCCTCAAAGAATGTATTCCTTCCACATTGATTTTAAAATCCAGTGTCCATAGAACCAGATTCCTGATACTAACCACAAAGACCTATTCCAATTTTTAATGCCTCTTTCTATCAAGGTATCAAAAATAATACCTTTAAATGCCAGGCTTTTTATGTGTGGGGTATAACTTATTGAATATTGCTGCCAAGTGATGTTAATAATTGCCTAACCATTACTGAAGCATTTGTATTATATTATCAGGCTGCACTCTTTTGTGCAATCCAAACATGGCCATAGAAGCTGTTAGAAGAGAATTATCAGAATAGATATAAGAGAATTGACTCAACCGAACAAAACTAAAAATGGTGGTAGACACAGCCAAAAATCCAAGATTGCACTTTTCTATTTAATAAATAACCACTACTACATACTGCGCATTATGGTGTTCTTACCGTTGTATGCTAAAAAAGCAATAAAGATCCTACTGAATCTTTTATGGCTGAGAGGAGCTATGGCATGGTTAAGAGGGTAGGCTTTGGAGTTTTAAAGAAAAATCAAACCCTGGTTTAGCCCCTTACTAGACATGTGATCTTGGGCAAACTTACTTAAAGTCACTCTGAGCCTCATCTGCCTCATCTGTAGAATCAGGTTAATCCTTTAGCATAGGGTTATCCTTTTTCATGACTGAATGAAATGTAAAAGCATCTCATGCCATACCATCAGAGATAATCACAACAAAATTTAAAAGGAAATGTTTAAGTTATTTTTCCTAAATACCAATGAGGTGATATTTATTTAAAACATTAGGTTGGACTCTCACAGCAGAAAGCATATCCTACTCAACTTTGTATCCGCAGGAGCTAGCATAAAACCTAACACAAAATACGTTGTGGTTGAATGATGTAAATGACGATATCCCTAAGTATATTCATGTCATATCCATTGCTTAGCCCTCCCATCATAGTGATTCTCTTGTCTTCATCTCCACCACCAGCACTTGACCCCAAATTTGTCACCTGGATTTCTGCAGTCGACTCCTAAATGAGAGGGCAGTGTCTACTCTGGCTTTCTTTCAGTCTTTTTCCTTTTCCAATCCCTGAGCTGCATAGCTTCTACTCACCCTGCACACCTCAGCTTTTTTTTTTTTTTTGAGACAGAGTTTCGCTCTTATTGCCCAGGCTGGAGTGCAATAACGCAACCTCAGCTCACTGCAACCTCCACCTCCTGGATTCAAGCGATTCTCCTGCCTTAGCCTCCTGAGTAGCTGGGATTACAGGCATGCACCACCATGCCTGACTAATTTTTTATTTTTGTAGGGATGGAATTTCTCCATATTGGTCAGGCTGGTGTTGAACTCCCAACCTCAGGCGATCTGCCCACCTCAGCATCCCAAAGTGCTGGGATTACAGGCATGAGCAACTGCACCCGGCCCACAACTCAGCTTTGCTACTTCCCTGGGAAGTCTTCCCAGGTCTTCCTACAAGTCCTTAAAGAATCGTGTATCTCTCCTTCACAGAACTTACTAATTCATATTTCTTTAGGTGATTATTTAATGAATGTCTTTGTGTCTTCCCAACTGAAGTATAGGCTCCAAAAGAGGAAGTATTTGTTTTTGCTCCCCAGGTGTCTTGAGTATTCAAAATTTTATTGAATGAGTAATTTTCATAAATATTAATATTCTTAAGAAACCATCTAAAATCCATCTCTGTGGTACCCTGAAACGATTTTAGAAACACTATAACAATAATAAAAAAAAATAGGTACAGAGTACTTACTGGCATATCAAGTCAAAATAAACAAAAGGGCAATTGGAAGGAGATGTAAAACTTATTTTTTCCCAAGTTTGAAAATATATTTTTTTAGACTTAGAACCTCATTTCTTTCAAGTTGTAAGTATGCTAATTTCATAGCAGGTAACTTTTTCTTCCAGGACCAAAGGCTATAAAGAAGCTTTGCAGAAGAAATTGAAATACAGTGCAATATTGCATGTAGGCATGAAATAACAATCATCCACACATCTAAAGGGCTTTTAAAACATGATGCCTTAATCAGAATATTTTTAGTACAAGTTCTGGCCAAATGAATACCACATCGTCTGCAATGAATGCCTGAGTGGCAAGAAGCTGTGCTAGTTTACTTTAAAAAGAAATAAATTCACTTAAGGGAACCAGAACTGGGTTTCATTGCTCCTTAATTAGATGGCAATATGAAGTTGAGTGAGAAGTTAGTGCTAAATTTTCTACGTGTAGTTTTAGAATTATATACTAGTTGTGATATACTTACAAATTGCAGATTAGGCAAGCAAGAAAGTAGAATTTTATGCTAAAAGCTTAAAATGGGACGAAGAAAACATATCAGAGGTAGCAGAGATTTGATAATATCAATAGTAAAAAATGCAGCTGCAGACATGGGAAACCATGTGGGTATCATAAAGAAGTTAACTAAGGTGACTCGGATAAAACACCTTCACTGGATTCCCCTAGGCCATCTTGCTCAGGCAGCGTGAGCCCAGAACGCTAGCCCTCCTCTCCTGCGCAGGCGCGCTAGGACCGACTTCTCCCTACAGTAAAGTGACGATAAACTCTGTGAAAGGTGGGACCCCAGGAAACCTGGGCCAGAGCAAAGAGATGACACTTTAAATCCTGGAACCCTGATGGGGTCTTTATTCCATTTCCCCCCTGTTGACTGCATGGCCTGTTACAGGAGTAGCTCACCTGCGGGGAGACCACAGCCGTGGAGGCTGCGAGCCGCAAGGCGCGGCCCTGCAGACTCCGCAGAGCGCTTCCCCGCACGCCGGTCACCGCCTGGCCCGGGAGCACCCGCGCGCGAATCTTCTCTCCATTCAGAGTACAGCCTGGTCCTTCCACCATCTCTGTGGCCGGCACTGTGGCCCACCGATTGCAGGGCCTGGTGAGAATACCGCTGTGCAACTCAACGCTGCGCGGGCACTGACGGCACGCAGAGGAAATTCAAATCTCGCGCGCGTCTGGCCCCGCCCAGGCCCCGCCCAAACAGCACCCTAGCTGTTGAGGTCGCTCCCTACGGCGCATGCGCTGTGGTTCACTCCCGCCCTAGGTCTTGCTGTGGGTTTATTAAGAAAACGCAAACGCGCGTGGGGCGGGGGGCGTGGAGGACAACTAACTAGGCTGAACTGTAAAAGCAGAAGAAATTGGGACTTGGAAAGCTCTGAATGTATTTTCTTTGCGTTAAAGTTTTGCCTTTGTCTTTGAGCTACTTAGTATACACGCATTTTCTGATCTGGTCCTCTTAATCCGTGCTTGTCTGTGACAGGACAGATATGTCACAGACAATCTTGTTTTTGGCATGCTATATTTGGACGTGGGTGGGATAAGAGAAACGAAGAAGAGGGTTTTTGGAACAAACAGCAGAATATATTCTAGTGTCTATATTTAAAAACTCCATTATTAGATAGTTAAGTGAGCCCTACCTAAGTCCATGCATCCATTTTGTAAGGGGACGCCCCAAGATGAAAGCTATATGAAATTACTTTGTTAAAGGTAGAAGTTTATATAAATTTGAGGGTAATGCGTAGCTTTTCAAATTTACCCACAACCCTAACCAAAGATGCATGCATATATATAAATCTATGAAGTTTATGACTCCATATAGTTTTGTAAATTATAAAGTGTATTCTTTTTTGAAAACTGAAATACTACACATTAAAACAGAATGTCAATTTCTAAGTGATTTCATAAGCATAGCACTGCACTGCAGTTAAACCAGAAGAGCATATACACAGGTGGTTGCTGACTTAGGATGCCTCAGCGTAACAGTGTTTTGACTGTATGATGGTGCAAAAGTGACACACGGTAGAAACTGGACTTTGAGTACTCATACAGCCATTCTGTTTTTAATTTTCAGTACAGTAGTCAATAAATTATTCAACACTTTATTATAAAATATGCTTTGTGTTAGGTGATTTTTCCCAACTGTAGGCTAATGTAAGTGTTCTGAACACATTTAAGGAGGGCCTCGTGAAGCTATGATGTTTGGCGTGTTAGATGTATTAAAGGCATTTTCGACTTACTGTATTTTCAGTTTACAACGGGTTTATCAGGACGTAACCCCATCGTAAGTTGAGGAGCATCTGTGTACTAGAGAGTTGAATTTGAATATACTGAAGACTTGACTTTGAAATTTTGAAAAGTATTAAATCTTTCTCTTTGCAGGGAGAGATTAGTGATCAAAAGTTGGCTGGATCAATTTCAGGACTATTTGTACTTTACTCCCTTGTTCAATTCAATAATCTCTGTCCTTTGATGGAGAAAAGTCCTATATACCTTCTCCTCTTTCAGCGTTGTACTAGTTATTTATTGTTACCTCATCAATTATCCCATTTGTTATTTCAAAGTTTCTGTGGGTCAGGAATTTGGCAATAGTCTAGCTAGCCAGGGTCATCCTGGCTCAGCATTTCTCAAGAGGTTACAGTTAAAATATTATCCAGGGCTAAAGTGCCCTAAAGGCTTTTTGCAGCTAAAAGATCCACTTCCGAGATGAGTCACTTGCATGGCTGTCGGCAGGAGGCCTCAGTTTCTCACCTCTTGTGTCTCTATAGTGCGGCTCGGCTCTTCTAATGACATGGCAGCTGAGAGTGTGATCCAAGAGAGAAGTCAAGGAGAAAGCTGCAATGCCCTTTATTACTTAGTCACCCTTTATTACTTAGTTTACTATGGTAACTTACTTCTTATCCCATTCATTAGAAGCCAGTCATTAAATACAGTGCATTCACAAGGGGAGGGGAATTAAGCTGTGATTTGAAAGGAGGGATATCAAAGAGCTTCTGGACAAATTTTAAAAATATCAACCTGTTCATTTATCTGATTCACCTCATTTCTCTTTAAGGTGTTGTGTACTGTGCACATTTGGGTCAAATACGATCTTTAATTAGTAAGAGTTGGGGACTGACACTGAAGGCATTAAGAGATTTCACTGGCGTGACTGAAAGGCGGAGTCAGATTTTGTTTTGTTTTGTTGGCTGGAGTGCAGTGGCCTGACCTTGGCTCACTGCAACCTCCACCTCCTGGGTTCAAGCAATTCTCTTGCCTCAGCCTCCGAAGTAGCTGGGATTACAGGCACCTACCACCACGCCTGGCTAATTTTTGTATTTTTAGTAAAGACGGCGTTTCACCATGTTGGCCAGACTGGTTTTGAACTCCTGACTTCAAGGGATCCACCCGCCTTGCCTCCCAAAGTCCTGGGATTACAGGCATGAGCCACTGCACCCGGCCCAGATTTTGTTTATATGTGACTAACCTCTGAGTCCTTTGGTATATCTCTTTGATCTCACTTCTTACATCCAATCAAAAGCAAACTCGCATACGCCGTGTATCTACATTGTCTGTAAAAAGAGCGCACAACATTGCAAGCAAACCTACCCTAGTGCAGACCCTTGCTACGTTTCAGCTGGACTATGTCAGGATCCTGCTAACTGCTATCCTCCTTGAATTTTCTCTTGTGCACTCTTACCAGAGGAACCTTCACAAGTTCTTCTTAAGTCCAATTTACTAATTTTAGTAAATTTGCTAAATCTATTAAATTGTGCTATTTGATAACCATATATATATATGTCATTTATATTTTCCAAAACTCACTTTCTTCATATGGACAATAAATAATACTTTTTCTATACACCTGCATATGATTGCTCTAATTTCCATACACAACATAGCTTATGCGAAAGCACTTTGAAAACTATGAATACTCTACGAAATTAAGATAAATTGTACTTATTCCCAGAATATATTTTGTACCTTTTGTTTTTTGGCTCATGCTATTATTCTCACCTTTTCTTTTTTCCAAGACAGAGTCTAGCTCTGTCTCCCAGGCTGGAGTGCAGTGGCGTGATCTCAGCTCACTGTAACCCCCACCTCCTGGGTTCAAGCAACTCTCCTGCCTCAGCCTCCCGAGTAGCTGGGATTACAGGCACCCAACACCACCCCCAGCTAATTTTTGTATTTTTAGTAGAAACCAGGTTTTGCCATGTTGGCTAGGCTTGTCTCAAACTTTTGACCTTAGGTGATCCACCCACCTCAACCTCCCAAAGTGCTGGGATTACAGGCATGAGCCACCGTGCCCGGCCTATTCTCACGTTTTTAAAACCTCCTCTTTTTCCCAGTTTACTGAAGTTCTCCCAATTTTTTTTTTTTTTTTTTTTTTGACATGGAGTCTCACTCTGTCACCCAGGCTGGAGTGCAGTGGTGCAATCTTGGCTCACTGCAACCTCCATCTCCCAGGTTCAAGCAGTTCTCCTGCCTCAGCCTCCCGAGTAGCTGGGACTACAGGCATGAACCAACATGCGCTGCAACCTCTGCCTCCCGGGTTCAAGCAATTCTCCTGCCTCAGCCTCCCGAGTAGCTGGGACTACAGGCACGCACCACGATGCCCAGCTAATTTTTGTATTTTTAGTAGAGATGGTTCACCATGTTGGCCACCATGATCTCGATCTCTTGACCTCATGATCCGCCCACCTCAGCTGCCCAAAGTGCTGGGGTTACAGGTGTGAGCCACCGTGCCTGGCCAAGTTCTCCCAACTTTTAAGCCCCAGTTGTATGGATATTCTCTAAAAACCCTTATTGATACAGTCAGAATTAACCTCATATCTTCTGAAGTTAGTTCTTCCAAAGAACTTACAAAACTTACCTTGTGGTAAAGTAATTTGTGTACATTTTGTACATTTTGGTCTTCTAGACTAGACCCTCATTCCTTAAAGACAGAAGAGATCTCATCTTTATACTTTCCATAGCAGCCAGGATGCTTTTTTTGTATATAATAGATATTCAACAAATATTTGTTTAATTGAATTATTATTATTAACTTAAGGTTGAAAAATTGGACCATCTGTTCCCAGAGGCCTTTAATATCATTTTTTTGAATTGAGATTTGATGTTTTCAAGGGTCTCTTCTAAAATAAATGTTATGGAAAATTAGTAATACATTACGTTAACCTGTGACATGCCAGTAATTAGAGCAACAAGCCAGTAATCTTGATGCATTCCCGAGGGCCTTAGACCAACCGGATGTGCAGTCATTTGCGTACATTACAGTCATGCGTCACTCAGTGATGGGATGCATTCGGAGAAATTTGTCATTAGGCAGTTTTGACATTGTGTGAACATCATGGAGTGCAATTTTACCAACATAGATGGGACAGCCTACTGCACAGCTAGGCTATGTGGTATAGACTATTGCTTCTAGGCTACTAAACCTGTACAGCATGTTACTGTATTGAATACTGTAAGCAATTATAACACAATGGTAAGTATTTGTGTTTCTTTTTTTTTTTTGAGACGGAGTCTTGCTCTGTTGCCCAGGCTGGAGTGCAGTGGTGTGATCTCAGCTCACTGCAACCTCCACCTCCCAGGTTCACACCATTCTCCTGCCTCAGCCACCCAAGTAGCTGGGACTACAGGCGCCCGCTACCACACCTGGCTAATTTTTTTGTATTATTAATAGAGATGGGGTTTCACCATGTTAGACAGGATGGTCCCAATCTACTGACCTCATGATCCACCCGCTTCAGCCTCTCAAAGTGCTGGGATTACAGGCTTGAGCCACCGTGCCCGGCCATATTTGTGTTTCTTAACATATCTAAACATAGAAAAGGTACAGTAAAAATACAGTATAAAAGATTTTAAAATGGTACACCTCCATAGGACACTTTTTATGAATGGAGCTTAGAGGACTGGAAGTTGCTCTGGGTGAGTCAGTGAGTGAGTGGTGGGTGAGTGGGAAGGCCTAGGATATTGCTATACACAACTGGAGACTTTATAAACACAGTACACTTAGGCTACACTACATTTATAAAAAGTATTTTTCTTTCTTCAGTAATAAATTAACCTTAGCTTACTGTAACTTTTTTACTTTATAAACTTTTTAAACTTTTTGACTCTTTTGTAATAACACTTAGCTTAAAACATAACCACATTGTACAGCTGTACAAAACTATTTTCTTTATATCGTTATTCTATAACTTCTATTTAAAAATTTTTTTTTTTACTTTTAAACTTTTTGAAAAAATGAAGACACAAACACACACATTAGCCTAGGCCTACACAGGGTCAGGATCATCAATATCACTGTCTTCCACCTCCACATCTTGTCCCACTGGAAGGTCTTCAGGGGCAACGACATGCATGGAGCTGTCATCTCTTACAGCAATGCCTTCTGGAATACCTCCTGAAGGGCTTGCCTGAGACTGTTTCATGGTTAACCTTTTTTTCTTTTTTTTAATAAGGACAAGGGGTAAACTCTAAAATAATAATAAAATGCACAGTATATTGTATATAAAAAGCAGGAACATAGTCAATTATTATCGAATATTATGTACTGTACATAATTGTTTATATGACAGCAGTGCAGTAGGTTTGTTTATACCAGCCAATTATTATCAAATATTATGTACTGTACATAATTATTTATACGACAGCAGTGCAGTAGGTTTGTTTATCACCACAAACATGAGTAATGCATTACACTATGATGTTAGGATAGCTATGATGACATCACTAGGCAATAGCTCCATTACAATCTTATGGGACCACCGTAGTGTATGCGGTACATTGTTTATCAAAATATTGTCACACAACACATGACTGTATTTTGTATGTATTTGTCTTCACGATAACCCTGTATAGTAGTCAGGGAGGATATTAGCTTTAGTATTTTACAGATGAAGAAGCAGTTTCATTTCGGGTTAGTCGTTATTAAGATAACCTACATTTTTTTGCTCCTGGATCAGTACTTTTTCACTAACAACACAGGTAAGTGTTGATGAAATAAAAATTTCCAAAACACTGGGAAAGATAGCTTTCTTCAAGACCTCAAATAGGCAATATACAGCACATAAATACATAATACTAGTGGAAAAAGCATTGAAAGGGGTAACAGTTTGCCAAAAGGAGATGGATGGGAGCTAAAAATAATATAAATTTTACTTCCAATGATTTTATTAATAAAAAAATATACTTCATGCTTGCTTTGTCCAGGGCACAGAGCCAGGCCCTGAGGTACATCGTGACATAGAGGAGTCTTTGTACACAAAGACATTACAATATGGTTAGAGATACAGGCATTAAAAAAATGTAAAAAAAGGAAAAGAGATCTCATGCTATGTACAAAAAATGATACAGATACTAGGAGAATTCATTGAAGGAACCGATCACTCAGAAGCAATGTAATCTAACAAATATGATCAGAGAAGAGATGGAAGCTAAGAGGGTTCCCATCAGAAGTGGGGGCCCTAGGGAAGTAGAAAAGTCAATTAAGGGAATTCTAAGCAAGGGGAATATGGAAAAATATGTGATGTACTTTGGGCACAGTGATTAAAGCAGAAGTGTCAAGTAGGTAAGTAATGGTAGATGACACTGCAAAAATTCCTAGGTACTATGTTGTCAAGAACACAAATCAAGGAAAATAGAACTCATTTTCCTGGGATAATATGCAGCCAATGAAATTTTTCAGCAAGTGTAGGGATCCCAAACCCACAAATTCACAAAACTTCTTACTGAATTTGAAACCCAGATTTAGTACAGAAGTATTTAATACATTTACTAACCAAAATCCAGGGCTGCATTTTAGGCTATGAAGAGCTGTGGTTTGGGTCCCTTATTTGCTTATTGTTATTAAGGAATAGATGGATCTCACAGTTGCTGATAGTAGGTGGGTAGAGTTCCCTGCATAATGCCGAGTTCTTAACACTTTGAAGAGTCCTTAGTACAAAATTCCTCTATTTTCTCTAATAATAATCCCAGATGCTTACTTTGTGCTTTCATGTACCAGGAAAGGTTTGGAGTGTTTTGCAAATATTGACTCTTTTTAATTTATTTTTATTCTTTTAGAGACAGGGTCTCACTTTGCCACCTAGGCTGAAGTGCAGTGACGCAATCATATTTCACTGCAGCTTTGAACTCCTGGGCTCAAGTGATCCTCCTACCTCAGCTTCCTGAGCTGCTGGGACTAAAGGCACTCGCCACCATGTCTTGCTAATTTAAAATATATATATATTTTAGAGATAGGGTCTTGCTATATTGCCCAGGCTGGTCTTGAACTCCTGGCCTCAAGTGATCCTCCCGCCTTGGCCTGCCAAAGTCCTGGGATTATAGGCATGAGTCATGCCACATGGCCCAAATATTGGCTCTTAGTCCTCACAGTAGCCTTCTGAGGTTGGAACTATTATTGTTACCCTCATTTTACAAATCAAAGCTCTGAGGCATAGAGCGGTGAAGCCACTTTCTCAAGGTTGCAGAGTTAGGATTCAACCAGGCAAGCTGTAGTCTTAACCAAATATTTTCAGCAGCATCAATTATGTGACACTGGCGCTCAACCAAATATGTTTAGTAACAACCTTAAGAAAAGTGTTTTAAAGGAAAAGAAAACATTTTAGTCAGCCTTATATGGGAACTAACCACAATCCAAAAGTCTTATTTTAGCATATTATGTTTTGACATATTTTAGATAGCAAAACTTTGTTTATATCCTTCTTACAGTGTCTGTGGGCAGATTTTTAACTGGAGTGATAAAAGTATAGCATGGGGGAAATGTCTTTAATTTTGGTGCTTTACATAAATTACCTGAATATATTTAAAAGGTACAGAGACAGCATCCATCCTCTCTCAGCACCCTCTTAATTTGAGCTTTGAAGTGAGGAAACCTCATTAGCAAGCATTATATGCAGGTGTTTTCGGTGGTATTTACTAAAGAGTCTCCAGTTTCTAAACATTAAGAGAAACTTTAACATTCAACTATCAGAAGAATAATAAAATGCACAGCAACAGAAACCATTTTGACACTTTTATTGTTTGGAGCATACGCCAAATGTTGGGACTTTGCAAATCAGTTTTTTTGTTACATAGTGAAGGCTGGAAGTGCCCAGGTGACAGTTTTCTGCCTGCAAAGTAAAAACCTAAATTGCAAAATCAACCATGCCCTCCTGATACAGGAAAGAGCTCTGACATACCTAGCCTTTTCATAGTGTTGTGAAATTTATTATTGTGGTGTTTAATTCTAGCTTTCTTTTGCCAAATTCTTGGTGGAAGAGATATTTTTTCCAATTTTTAAAAACTCAAACATATTAAGAAAAATAGCTTCTGAGCATGAGCCTTAATTTTGGAAAAAATAATAACTAAATAGTGACTAAATACAAAATAATTTCCGTTTGAGGGGTTCTTTCCATGCAAGAGAATGGGAGAATTAATTTCTTTTCTATTTTAAAATAGAAAAGCAAGTTATCACCTGTTAATATTTTGGAGCAACATTCTTCCTCAGTTTCAGCCACCAGAGAGTATATTCAAGTTGAGGCATGAAATCCACCATTTACTCCATCATTCCAAAAACGATTATTGTACAACTAATATGTTCCAGGAAGAGGGTTAAACCCTTCAAGACAGATAGTGGTCAGAGATCTAAACAACTCACAGCCTAGTGCAGGGAAAAGATGAAATAAACACCAGCTCTCTGATTGAGGTAACGTGCTCAGAGTGTACATGAGAAAGTGACCTAGATTCTCAGACATCTAAGCTGGCTCCTAAAGAGAAGTAAGTAAAAGTTCATCAGATGAAGAATAGAAGGTGTTTTCTAGGTGGATGGAGGAAGAGATGTTACAAAGCCAGGAGATGTGAGGGAACCTCATATTCAGGGGAACTGCAAGAATATGTGGAGGACAAGAGGATGGAAAGAGAAGGCAGTCAGAAAAATCAGCAAGACAGAGAAATAACCAAGAGAAATGAGCAAAGCCCGATTGTGAGTAATCTATTATGATATATTAAGAAATGTGAATATTGTTTTGAAAATAATAGGCAACACACAATTCTATGCAGGAAAGTGACATGATTGGATTTGCTTTTTAAAAAGATCACTAGAACAGGATAAAGCAGTGGGTGTCAGCCAGAGGCAATACTGCCCCTCAGGTGACATTTGGTCACAACTAGGGGAAGGGGATGTGCTACTGATGTCTAAGGAGCACACGGCAGGGATGCTGCTAAATATCTTACAGTGCAGAGGACAAGCCACCGTAACGAGGAATTATCCAGGCAAACATGTCAATTGTGCCAAGTTTGAGAAACCCTGGGGTGGTAGACAGAAGAGGGGCCTCCAAAAAGTGTTCAAGTCCTAATTTCTGGAACCTGTAAATATGTTTCCTCACATGACACAAGGACTCTGCATGTGTGATTAAATTACAGATTTTGAGATGGGGGATTATCCTGCATTGTCCTGGTGGGCTCAACGTAATCAAAAGGGTCCTCATAAAAGGCAGGCAGGAGGGTCACAGACAGAAAAGCTGACAGAAAACAGAAGCAGAGTTAGTGAAGGAGGGTGGTGATGCTATGCTGATGCCTTTGAAGAAGGGTGAAGAAGCCATCATCCAAGGAACACTGATGACCTCAGCAAGCCAGAAAGGGCAAGGAAACCGATTCTCCCCTGTTGCCTCCAGAGGGAACCAGCCCTACTGATTCTTTGACTCCAGGCCAGTGAGGCTGATGTTGAGCTTTTGACCTCCAGGACAATAAGAGAAAAAATTTGTTGTGTTGTAACCCACTGAATTTGTGATAATTTGTTACAGCAGCAATAGGAAACTAATATATCTGGTTTAGAGAGGAATAGATCAGAAGCAAATCCTGAAACAGGATACACAGTAAGGAGGTTTAACAGTGAGGAGTAACAATATTGCCGGGCACTTATCGTAGCACTGGAGCTAAAATAGCCATCAATACAGAAAATAATAGTAATAATAATTCCCGCTCTCTTCAAGTATATAAGCTACTGAATCATATGAGTTTTTGTCATACTGTAGAAAATAACCTCTTGTATAATGCTAATTTATTTTCCTCCTCCATCATATATTAGCTATTTTTTTCTATCTGAACATACATTTTTACGTTTGATTTATTCAGATTTATCAACATTTTATACCGTGATTTGTTCTTTCCCCCCAAATCCAAGGTTATACCAATGTCATAAAAATGTCCTCATACACAGTTTTAATAAACTTTATAGTTTTATTATGCTAAACTGATCATTGTTTCCAGTATTCGCTTGCTTCCTCACAGCAGTTTTATTAATGCTATCATTGATGTGTCTTTCTCTAGAGGAGAAGATTTCACCACACCGTTGTCAGGCCATTTGACTACCTTAGTCAATTGAATGTGTTCTTTTATCTGATCATAAATTTGTGAGTGAGAAATAAAATGTTTATTTTTAGGCCAGGCATGGTGGCTCACTCCTGTAATCCCAGAACTTTGGGAAGCCCAGGAGGGTGGATCACTTGAGGTCAGGAATTCGAGACCAGCCTGGCTAATCTGGTGAAACACTGTCTCTACTAAAAATACAAAAATTAGCTGGGCGTGGTGGTGGGCACCTGTAATCCCAGCTACTCAGGAGCCTGAGGCAGGAGAATCACTTGAACCCAGGAGGCAGAGGTTGCAGTGAGCCAGGATTGAGCCACTGCACTCCAGCCTGGGCAACAGAGTGAGACTTGAGACTCTGACTTAAATAAATAAATAAATAAATAAGACTCCATCTCAAAAAAAAAAAAAAGTTTATTTTTGGAAGCCACTGAGACTTTGGAATGGTTTCTTATGCAGGAAACCTAAAAGACTTTGATTAAAACTTTTATGTTTACATTTAGGTCTTTTATCTATGATGCCATCGTTATATGCAGAATTCACAGTTATATATGTCTGTTTGTTCTTCCTCTTTAGTTTTGTTGGTCTATCTGTTCTTGCCCCACTTCAATACTATTTTTGTTACGGTGGTATTATAATATGTCTTCACATCTTGGAAAGTGAGTTCCCACTTTTAGTCTTTCTTTTCAAAATTATATTAGCTTTCTATGAGTGTTTAAACTTCCAGGTTATATTTAGAGTCAGTTTCATATTCCTCCTGAAATTAATCTGAGATTTTAATTATAAATACATTAAATGTATAGGTAAGTTTAAGAAAAAGTTAATAGCTTTACAATGTTAATGTGTCTTCTTTTATTAAGCTCTCATTGGATTAAGTTTATTAATTTTATAAGTTTCTCTGTGAAGGTGGTGTGCTTTCTTTATTGGCTTAATTCCTAGTTATTTCATAGATTGATATATTGAGTGGCATATTTTATGTTGTATTTTTAATTTTTTTTATTGTGTAAGGCACTTGATTGCAATGTGAAATGTGAACACTCAATTGGGGAAGAGAAAAACATATTAGCATTTCTGTATATTTAAATTTTTTTTATTTTTAAAAATATTTTAATTTTAAGGCAAGTAGTTCCTAATGGATTAATAACTTAGCTCTATACTTATAATAATATATAATATTTATGAGGCACTGACTTTGTACTACGAATATTTAAGTGCTTTTCAAGTATGATTCACTTAATCCTTGCAGCATCCCAAGTGATAAGTATTATTATTGTTCTCATTTTACATATAAGAAAGCTGAGGCTGAGAAGGGATACGTAACTTGCCTAAATTCATACAGACAATGACACAACCAAGATTTGAGTCTAGGCAATCTTGTTCTTGTTACACCCCCAATGGTTTCTTCTTGCCCACTGCACAGATAAAGCCAATGTATTGAGACAGAAGTGTTGCAGCAGAGAAAGAGTTTAATTATTGCAAGGCAGTTGAGCAGAAGGATGGGAGATGTTTCTCATATTTGCCTCACCAACAACTTGGAGCCTAGGGTTTTTAAGGATAATTTGGTAGGCAAGGGGCTAGGGAATGGGTGCTGCTGATTGGTTGGGGATGAAATCATCAGAGCATCCAAATTGTCTTCTTGTGCTGAGTCAGTTTCTGGGTATGAATCATGGGTCCAGGTGGCATCACTTGGTCTGACTGAATGTAAAAGTCTGAAAAATATCTCAAAAACCAATCAATAGTAATGTTATCTATAGGAGCAATTGGAGAAGTTACAAACCTAGTGACATCTAGCTACATGACTCCTGAACAGTAAGGAATTATAGAAAAGCAAGCTAGGGAGCAATAGCTGCTTTTTATTTAAATATGTCCACATCTTTGCAGAATTCAGGTCCCTCCCATAACCCTAACCCTGTAGCCTTTCAGTGTTCTTCCAAAGGCAGTTTCTGTCCCCAGAGGGGGTCAGTTTTGGGAGGGACTATTATCATCCTTGCTTCAAAGTTAAACTGTAAACTACATTTCTTCCATAGTTACCTTGGCCTACACCCAGAAATGAGTGAGAGCAATTAGCTTGTGAGGTTAGAAGCAAGATGGAGTCAGTTAGGTTAGATTTTTCTCACTGCTATAATTCTTGCAAAGGTAGTTTTACTCTTAGCCTCTGCATTATATTGCATGTGAAGTAGATAATTATAGCTAATAAATAAATAAATATCAGGGTCATAATAGGCTCATAAAATGAGTTGGCTTGCTTTTAAATTTTTTTTTTCTTTTTAAGACAGAGTCTTACTCTGTCACCCAGGCTGGAGTGCAGTGGTGCAATCTCAGCTCACTGCAACCTCTGCCTCCCAGATTCAAGTGATTCTCCTTCCTTAGCCTTGGAATAGCTGGGATTACAGGCACTTACCACCACATCCAGCTAATTTTTGTATTTTTATAGAGACAGAGTTTTACCATGTTGGCCAGGCTGGTCTTGAACTCCTGACCTCAAGTGATCCACTCAACTTGGCTTCCCAAAGTACTGGGATTACAAGCATGAGCTACCATGCCCAGGCTGGCTTGCTTTTTAAAAATAAGGATTGTATATTTTTCAAAGTTTTATTTTTATTTTATTTAATTTATTATTATTATTATTTTTGTAGAGACAGGATCTTGAGATGTTGCCCAGGCTGGTCTCAAACTCCTGGCTTCATGTGATCTTCCTGCCTCAGTCTCACAAAGCACTAGAATTATAGGTATGAGCCACCACACCAAGCCTAAAAGTTTTATGTATTAATTTTTAGAGGAACTAATATTTTGAGACTAGTGGTGTGGAAAAATACTATTAATTTTTAAAGTTTATCTTGTATCTAGAAATTTTACTTAACTCTTTTATTAGATACACTAATTTGGTCTTTCTCTTGGATTTTCTATGTAGAGATCATCTTAGCATCTACAAACAATGGCAGTCTCATCTTTTCCTTTCCAATTCCTTTTTTTTTGAAGCAGGGTCTCACTCTGTCACCCAGGCTGGAGTGCAATGGCGCCATCTCGGCTCACTGCAACCTCCTTCTCCCAGGTTCAAGTGATTCTCCTGCCTCAGCCTCCCTAGTAGCTGGAATTACAGGTGTGCACCACCACAGCAGGCTAATTCTTGTATTTTTAGTAAAGACAGCATTTCACCATGTTGGCCAGGCTGGTCTTGAACGCCTGACCTCAGGTGTTCCACCCGCTTTGGCCTCCAGAGTGCTGGGATTATAGGCATAAGCCACAGTGCCCAGCCGTCCAATTCTTAAGGTCAGTAATTATTTTCTTTGTCTTGCTTTGTTGGCCAGGGCCTTCAGTAGTATGTTGAACTGTAGTTGAGATATACGGTATCTTTGTCTTGTTGAGTTCAAAATTTCTTCGGTAAGCACAAACTTTTTTTTCTTTTTCTTAAAAAATCAAATACTTTTTGTTTACTATAAATTGTTCTAAGTGACTTAGGATGAGTCCCCAAGTAGCCTCGGGTTGGGGCTGGTCACCAGAAGGACTAAGGTGAGGGTTAGAGGGCTAGAACCTTTGGCCTCACCCACTGACCTTTGGAAAGGGTCATGGAAATGAGATTAGGCTCCATGAAAACTCTTGAACAACAGAGATTTGATGAGCTTCTGGACTGGTGAACACATCCAGGCCCTGAGGGAGTGGTGTCAGGAGAGTGTGTGAAGCCTCTCTGCACCCCTCCCCCAGTACCTTACTCTGAGCTGTGCCCTTTATAATAAACCAGTAAATGTGAGTTACCTGCCTTCCTGAGTTCTGTGAGCCCTTCTAGAAAGCTATCAAACGTTAGGAGGAGGTCATGGGAATGCTTAATGTATAGCCATCAGAAAGTACAGGAGGCCTGGGACTTGCAACTGGCTTCTGGAGTTGGGGGCAGTCTTGAGGGACTGAGCCCTTAAACTGTGGGATCTGCTCTAACTCTAGGTAGTTAGTGTCAAAATGGAATTGAATTGTTGAACTCCCAGTTGGTGTCTGGAGAATCACACAATGTGTGGGAACAAACCCCACACATTTGGTGCCAAAAGTATTCTGTGGATAGAAACAGATCATAAGCCAAGTAAAGGACGTCTCATTTGCTCCCAGTTTTCCTAGTTTTTCTTTTGTTTTGTATTAAATAAGAGTAAAATTGTATTAAATGCTTTATCTACGTCTACTGAGATAATTAATTGTTCTCCTTTAGCCTACTACTATAATGAATTACATGATAGAGCTTTGATCAGGAAATGTTTCTAGCATTCCTAGAATAAACCCTACCTATTCACACTGTATTATTCTTAATACATTTTGAATTTATTTGGCTAATATTTTATTTAGTATTTTCCTATCTGTTTAGAAGTGAACTATTTTTCTTTTTCTTTTATATTGTCCTTATCCAATTTTAATATCAGGGTACTAGTGATATAAAGTGACAGGTACAATCTCTTTTTTCTTTTTCTGTTTTTTTTTTTTTTTTTTTGAGATGAAATTTCACTCTTGTTGCCCAGGCCGGAGTGCAATGGCGCAATCTCAGTTCACTGCAACCTCCACCTCCTGGATTCAAGTGATTCTCCTGCCTCAGCCTCCTGAGTAGCTGGGATTACAGGCACCTGCCACCATGCCCGGCTAATTTTTTGTATTTTTAATAGAGACGAGGTTTCACCATGTTGGCCAGGCTGGTCTCAAACTCCTGACCTCAGGTGATCCGCCTGCCTTGGCCTCCCAGGGTGCTGGGATTACAGGCATGAGCCAGCATTGCAGGCCTCTTTTCTTTTTCTGGAAGAGCTTTTTTAAGATGTAGATTATCTGCTTTTTAAAGTTTCATTTATCAAACTTTAAAAGGCCCCACTTCAACTAAGTATCAGGTATTTAATCAGCAAGGGTGAAAAGGAGGGAGGCCAAGGCTGTGTTATGGTATTCTCCAGAGGAAGCTGATTTAGTCAGTTAAATATTTTCTGTAATTCATCATAAGATAGTGAACTTTAAAGCTTCACAGCAGAATTTTTAAATTCATAGTATTTGGCTGTTTTGGAAGGGATTAAGAACATTAGCACTTTTGTATATTGGCCTCATTTGATGTTGTTTTGGTTGCCAACCATTTTGGAAGACAGTTTCCCCCCAAATTCCTGTCAGATTATTAATGCAAAAAATCAAAATAACTATGTCAACATAAGCTATGTTTTGATGGGCAAATTGAAAGACAAACAAGGATGAGATTCCAGAAGGCGATTACTGTAAAAATTAGATTGCTAATGAGGACTGCATTAGTTCCAGGGAGAAGAAATATCAAGCTAATCATTCTTTTCAAAAAATTTTAAAGAAATTAAAAAATTGTTTTTATTTTTATTTTGAGACAGGGCCTTGCTCTGTCACCCAGGCTGGAGTGCAGCGACACAATCATAGTTCAATACAGTCTCAAACTCTCAGGCTCACCTTACTTCAGTCCTGAGGTGGGAGGATTGCTTGAGCCAGAGAGTTTGAAGCTGCATTGAACTATGATCAGCCTCCTGAGTAGCTGATGCTGCATGCCACAATGCCTGGCTAATTGAAAAAAAATTGTGGATGGGGTCTGACTGTGTTTTTGAGGCTGATCTCAAACTTCTGGGCTCAGGCAATCCTGTCTCAGCCTCTCAAAGTGCTGGGATTATGAGCCACTGTGCCTGGCCTAATCATTCTTTAATAATCAGAATTTCTACTTGAGGCAAAGGGGCCACTATTATCTGCATTGATAGAGTCTGAATGTGGAGGAAGTGTTTAGTAAGGAATTCCTCTCAAGAAACAAAAGCTGAGAACAGAAATATTACTAGATTTCATCACAGGCAGAGACTATTATTTTAGACCAAGGACCAAGAGTTTTGAAATCATTTTGCATGCAGATTCCTTGTTGCTATTTTTAGTGATCGCCAGTTCACATCATGAATAGCTGGAAAACTCTTAAGAATAAACAACGTGCGTGCCTGTTTTTAGGGACAGCAAGCCATTTGGAGAAATGGAAGCAAGGGACAGAGCAGGAGGTGGCAGCTGAGAGGTAGAACAGACACTAAGTTAAGTCCTGGCTGCCACAAAGCAGAAGCGGGAACAGAAAAAGTCTTGTGCCTAAGAATGGACCTGGAGTTTTAAAAAACAGAAATGCTTGAATGATGTCTTTATGCCACATTATCTACTCTGTGGATGTTCCAAGTCAGCTTGATTGTTTTAAGGCATGAGTTGAAGCAAGGTAACACTGAAATTGATAGCTGTGCAATGACAGCAACAGATGGACTTTGCTAGCATGAAGTAATCAAAGGTGTGCAAAGTTTAAGCAAAATACTCAATCCTGAGCTTGACAGACCATATAGAAGCAGGTTATATCATTAACTAAAGGTCAGATATAAATATCGTGAGCTTGTTTAAGACAGTTGGGCACACTCTAGCCTTCTCAATCATATTTACACACTTGGGAGATAACTTGTCAGCTATATGTATATTTGTCCCTACCTATGTAACAGCACAAGTACAACTTTCAGGGGGTGACTGAATCCAGTCTATTGTATAATGTCTTAATGAGAACACAGTAGTTATAATGCACTAAAATGGATTTATATTCCTATGGAACAGAAAGTCAGTTTCAGCAGCCAAATAAAAGATCACTCACTTCTGGCCCAAAGTTTTAGTCAACCACCAAAATCAGCAGAAAAACTCAGATGTATAAAATGTGTAGATGTCTTGGAATCCATTTTTTAAAAAAGGTAAGAACGATATTTAGAAATTGTTCATCTTATGCAGATGGGGTTCATAGTTTAACCATTAAGCCTCAACAACGATTCCTTGGCATTTTTGATCTAATTATTATTGGCCTGTAACGAATTTGAACTACTGATTAAGCCACAATAGGTTCTATTTTGAATTTTTTATCTATTAGACTTGAACGGTTTATCAGTTCTAAACCTATGCAGCGTTTAAAATTCAAGACTTTTTGCTTACTTGCTAAATACTGACACCTAGTTTTTTTCTCTTCCACTGGTTTCATTCGTGAAGCAATTGGAAAATGCTAAGGGAGGTGTGTGTGTATGTGTGTGTGTGTGTGTGTGCACGTACACGGACACGTTTTATAGTCCTTCAGGGATAAGCACTCACCTTTGCAAAATATTCTAATTTAGATTAGCAAAGCTGAAAAATAGCCCATTCTTTTATTTATTAATGCTGCACTAGGGCATCCAGAGCCATATCCTAAATGCTGGAATTACTGTCTATCTTACATGTGGAAGTTTGCATCAGTAGACATTTATGTGACAGCTTGATTATAAAAGGTTTTGATTAATTCCTCAGCACATGCATGTTAGAACTTGATGCTGAGGTTGCGTGCTAATGTGAAAGGGATTAGCGCTGCAAATTTAAAACTCTCCTTAAGAAAAGCGTTAAGCATAACTTTAGCTCAGACAGAAAAGGCCAAGGCAGTTACAGAAAACATATTTGCAGAGATTCCAGATATGAAAATAATTTTGTAGAAATTTCGCCTTGGGAATGTCTTTCAAACTATGTAAGAAGTTGAATTGTTTTACAAAAGGGCAGTCAACAATGTTCTTCAGGATAGCCTGGACTTAACGTCTCATTTTAGAAAAAGTAGTGCTATTTCAAAGAAAGGGAAACACTACTCAGATGATTTCTGATTACCAAAATGCTGCATAATGGGGGAAAGTCCGCACTGAATTCTTTGCATGATAACATAGTAACCTTTAAAGAGTATTCTTCAGAGAAACTATTCTAGAAGAGGGGAAAACGGACAAATGTAAGTCACGCAGAAGTTTGAATTTGGCTTCTGATAGAGTCATGAATTTCCTTTCTTTTTTGGTATTAGTTAGAGATTATGTTCCGCTGACTATAACAGAGACACAACTTTGTTGGCTTAACCATGTAGGGGTTTCTTTTTCTCACATACAAAGTCTGGATATAGGTCAATGAGATTGGTATAGTGGCTTCATGAGGTCGTCAACATCCTAGACGTAATTCATCTTTTGCTCCGTCCTCCTCATGATGACTTCCTGGTTGCCAGGTGTTATTCTCCATCACTAATCTCCTTTCTCTATTCCAGGCAGGAAGAATAAGAAAGTTATGAGGTGGAAGGGCAGGCGCCCATGTCACGGAGACAAATCAGCACAGGAATTCCTGGCAGAGTTCAGCTAATTTCATTGACCAAACCATATATGGGTAGCCTTTGCTGAAACAGAACCGGAGAAACAGGTGTGGGTTTTTGTTTTGGTTTTTGTTGCATCGCTAATAAAAATAAAATGAGGGTCCTTTTAAAAAAAACAGAAATAGGATTCTTTTAGTAAACACAAAAGAGGGAAAGGGTATTGAGTGGCCAATCAGCATGTTCCACCACATATTACTTCAAGATATTTAACAGCATCCATTCTGATTTTTGGCAGACGCCTGTGACATCCTGATTGTTAGTTGTTTTTTACACAATACCTTCTTTCCTTACCTTGCTTAATTAGAAGTAGATTTTGTGTAAAATAGCTTTAGTGCACAGAGCTTACGTTCTCAGGAAATAATGACATCCTGAGAGCTTGTTGATGAAGAGTTTATTCTTTCACAGTGCTTCAGAACCAGAACAAAACCTTAATTATTCATGTATGCAGAAAGGCTAAGAAGGTGTGTTAGACTGGCAACACTGGGTAAGAAATCAAAAGTAAGTATGACGTCATTCTTCATACGGCTGCCCTGAGAGTTAAACCTAAAGACGTACTACGTTAATACAAAAATACCTAAAGTAAAAGCTGGTGGAACTAATGACAGATACAGACCAGTCCAATGGACATATGAACACCTTTTATCAAGGCATATAGTACAACCTCCAGGATAAACCATATCTTGGAAAATAAAACATACAAAAGTCTTGATATTATAAACTATGTTAACTGATAACAGACTTAAATTAGAAATTAACACAAGCTATTTAGAAAAGCCAAAACATTTGAAAAGTAAAGAACTGCCTTTTAAATATCAGATGGGTCAAAGAAAACAATTACAATTAAATAAAACCTTAATTTGAGTGTAATTATAACAAAAATACAGCCTATGAAAATTTGAGGGATATTGCTAAAGCAGGACTTAAAAGAAAAATTCTAAAATTGAATAAGCAAAACGATTTAAGATCACTCTAAATTTCTGCTTTCTTAAGAAGGTAGAAAAAGGCAAGCATTTAAACCCAAATATATAAAAGGACACAAAAACAATAAAGATAAGGGTGGAAATAAGAAATATAAAACAAGCGAGGGAGAAAATTGACAAAGCCAAAAGCTGGTTCTCTGAAAAGATGAATAAAACTGATAAAACTACAGCTAGATTGGTAAGTTCAAAAAAGTCAAAAAGAAAATAAAAACTACAACTTTCTGAAAAAATAGGAATTTTTGTTCAAATAATATGTATATTAAAAGGATAATAGTGGAATATTATGAACTTTTTGCCAAAATGTATGACAATTTAAGATAAAATAGACAAACTCCTTGAAAAACACCAGTTATCAAAACTGATGCAATAGAAAATCTAAATAGCCCCATAATAACTGAGTTGAATTTATCCTTACAGTCTTTCCACAAATAAAACCTGAGTCTTTTTTTTTTTTTTTTGAGATAGGGTCTTGCTCTGTTGCTTGTGCTGAACTGCAATAGCATGATCTCAGCTCATTGCAGCTTCAACCTCCTGGGCCAAAGTGAAGTGATCCTCTCACCCCAATCTCCCAAGTAGTTGGGACTACAGGAGTATGCCACCGCATCTGGCTAATTTTTTTAAGAGATGAAATCTCACTCTGTTGCAAGGCTGGTCTTGAACTCTGGGGCTCAAGCAATCCTCCTGCCTCAGCCTTCAAAAGTACTGAGATTACAGGTGTCAGCCACCACAACTGGCCAAAGCTTGAGTCTTAAATGGCTTTATGAATTCTGTCAAACATTTAAGAAAGAAAGCTAATTCTGTCAAACATTTAAGAAAGAAAGATGGATTTCCTAGGCCAACTAAGAATCCCTAAGCCTAGCTGGGAAGGTGACCACATCCACCTTTAAACATGGGGCTTGCAACTTAGCTCACACCCGACCAGTCAGGTAGTAAAGAGAGCTCACTAAAATGCTAATTAGGCAAAAACAGGAGGTAAAGAAATAGCCAAACATCTATCGCCTGAGAGCACAGCGGGAGGGACAATGATTGGGATATAAACCCATGCATTCGAGCCGGCAACGGCCACCCTCTTTGGGTCCCCTCTCTTTAATAGATTTCACTCTATTAAATCTTGCGACTTCAAAAAAAAAAAAAGTAAGAAAGAATGCAAATCTTACATATAGTTTCACATAAAATAAAAAAGGAGGTAATAATTTCCCACATTTTTCTATGAGGTCTGTGTCAGGCTTAGGATTTTATTTTACCCTAGTTATAAACTATTATCTAGCATGTTACTGTTTTATAGAGTCTGGCAGGAGACAATGAGACTCAACCTTATCAACATATTTATGTCTATTCACCTTGTTCTCCAGTCCCACAGGGGTGACCCAAAGGGCCCGGATGGATGCCAATACATGCGATGTATTGCATGACAGGAGAGCAGTTCTGAGCTTGAAAAATCCACCAACTTTTATCTATCTGGTGATAAAGAAACCTGATTGAGAATTAGGAAACATGGTTTTGGTTTTAGTTTAGCTGTTGATGCATTCTCACCTAAGGACAAGCCATCTGTGTTTTGCGGTCTCAGGTTCATTATTCATGAAATCAGGTTTGGACAAAGGATTTTTCAGGTCCTCTCATCTCCAACTCTAAGAAGAGTTTAATTCATGTCTATAAACATGAATTAAAGAGGTTTGATAAATATAGCCTTAAATTGTTTTATGTACTAGAACACCTTTCATTAACATTTGGCCTGAAAATATCAATTCTTCCCCACCCTATGATTCATACATAATCCATGAATCTTAAACTTCCTGACACTTTTATTTAGTATTTCAGATTTGTATTTCTCATTCTATAGCTTTCTTTTCACATCCATTTAAAAGCTCTCCTGATGATGAGAATAAATCAAATAAATGATCCCAAGTGTTTATATGTGTATGCAAATGTCTAGCAAATATCGAGATATGTGTACACATGAATATGTATATGTATGTGCATATATATGTGTTTATGTGCATGTGTATATGCTGATAAATAATACTAGTACAATAACATTCCTTTTTTTTTTTTCAATTTAATGTGTAGCTTTGGTCTTTAAAAAGCTGACATTTTCTTCCTAGCTACTTTTGCTACTATTAGAACAGTGTCACCAGGTTACAGAGGAACATTGGTCATAGACATCAAACTAACAATCTGTATTTTTTTCTTCTAAAAATCAGATTTTCTAACCATGAATTTTTCTGAATATTGACAATAAAAAGTGATATTTAGCTAACTAGAATCAAATACATATTTTTTACTTAAACCTTAATGTCTAAAGTTTAAGGAAACAAATGTCTCTTGTCAAATTCAGGATTTTTATTACTAGTTACTTTAATCCAGTTCAGACATTATTTATTGAATATACTGTAGAGTTAAGTCTACTGGACTCCAGCTTGAAACCAAAAGATATCTTCCCATCGATTATTGTAAAACTTTGTCCTCATGCACTTTTCAAATTGTGTTCCACGGAATATTTGAAAATAATACAAAAAAAGTATTTTTATGAAGCATTGGGTTAAAGTTTTAAAAAATAAAGTGGTTTCCTCTGTGTGGACTTCTAAGGTCCTTCATCCACTAGTGCTCATTGTGGACTTCCAAGGGGGAAAGTATGGAACACTGCTTCCCAAATCTATTCCATCACTGAAATTTATTTCAAGAAACACACTCTGCAAATGCTACTTGAGGCTCTTCAGCATTAAGCCTTGTGATAATTTTACACAGTTTACAGAAAGTCTGCCTAAATTTTAAAAGGCTCTTAATTTGCCCTTTTCCATATTGATCAGTGAAGGCATTGTGTTGCCTTGACTCCCCTGTAATTTCTTCTCATTCAGCTGGATAAGATAGAGAGACATTAAGGCTGTGGATAGGAGAACACTGGGCCTACTTAACAGGAGCTTGAAGCCACACAGGGACAGCCAGGTTTAAGTGGTTAAGTGGTTGAGCAGGCAGATAGTTAGACAGGCCAAGAAACTGGCAGAATCGAGGCTAGTGGTGATTGCCAGCTGTCAGTGCAGACTTTTCCAGGACGAAATTCAAGGCAAGATGAGCAGATAAGGCAGGATTGAGGCTTAATCAAGTTAGGACTGGAATTGCAGAACTTGAGTCTCAGCACTCCGCCACAGGGAGGAACTGAGTCTTAATTCCACTGGATACTTGATACAGATGCCTCTTTATTTTCTAACTCTGGTATCTCAGATTGTCTTTCACCTGTTAGGTTCAGGTAGAATTATTTTGACTCTAAAAGACCAAGGGTCTTGAAAGCAATCTGCCTGAGTGGGCAACACTATATGTTGTAAGTAGATTTTGGCCTCAGATTGAGTCACCTGTAGAATGAGGAAGGGTGGATTCCTGGGGTCCTTGAACTTTACTTTGTTGTTTTCCTCCTAGACAGACTCTTTTTACCATAATTTTGACAAAGTAAAACTCCTGTTAGGGCTTATCCTAAATTAGGTCCAAGCCTCTTATATTTTAAACTTCAAAACAATTCCACCAATAACGTATACAGGCATACTTCGGAGATATTGCAGGATCGTTTCTGGACCACTGAAATAAGCCAATATAGTAATGAAGCAAGGCACAAGAATTTTTTGGTTTTCCAGGGCGTATAAATGTTATGTTTACACTATACTGTCGTCTATTAAATGTGTAATCACATCCTGTTTTTTAAAAAATGTACATACCTTAATTTTTAAATACTTTATTGCTAAAGAACTCTAACAATCATCTGACCCTTCAGCAAGCTGTAATCTGCTTGTTGCTCTTGGAGGATCTCGCCCCAGTATTGATAGCCACTGATTGATCAGGGTGGAGTTGCTGAAAGTTGGGGTGGTTGTGGCAATTTCTTAAAATAGGACAAAAATAAATTTTGTCACATCAGTGGACTCTCACAAAATATTTCTGTGTAGCATGCAAAGCTGACAGCATTTCACCTACAGCAGAATTTCTTTAAAAACTGGAGGCCATCCTGTCAAACCCCCACTGCTGCTTTACCAACTAAGTTATTCTAAATAACTTAGAATAAAGTTATGTTAATATTCTAAATCCTGGTATTTGAACAGTGAGTACAGCATCTTCACCAGGTGTTATTTTTATCTCAAGAAACCACTTTCTGGCCTGGCAAAGTGGCTTATGCCTGTAATCCCAGCACTTTGGGAGGCTGAGGCGGGTGGATCACTTGAGGTCAGGAGTTCGAGACCAGCCAGGCCAACATGCTGAAGCCCCATCTCTACTAAAAGTACTAAATTAGACAGGTGTGGTGGCAGACGCCCGTAGCCCAGCTACCCAGGAAACTGAGATAGGAGAATCAATTACTTGAACCCAGGAGGTGGAGGCTGCAGTAAGCCAAGATCCCGCCGCTGCGCTCCAGCCTGGGTGGCAGAGAGAATCTGTCTAAAAAAACCCCAAAAACCACAAAGCAAAAACTTTCTTTGCTGATTCATAAAAAGTAACTTCTCATCTGTTCAAGTTTTATTATGAGACTGCAGCAATTCAGTCACACCTTCAAGCTCCATTTCTAATTCTAGTTCTCTCTTGCTATTTCCACCATATCTGCAGTTAATTTCTACATTGAAGTCTGGAACTCCTCAAAGTCATCCATGAGGGTTGGAATCAACTTCTTCCAAACTGCTGTTATGCTGATATTTTGACCAACTCCCATGAAACATGAAAATTCTTAATGTATCTAAAATGGTGAATCCTTTCTAGAAGGTTTTCAATTGTCTCCTTTCAGATCCATCAGAGGAATTACTGTCTATTGCAGCTGTAGCCTTATAAAATATTTTTCTTAAATAGTAGGACTTCAAATTTAAATTTATTTCCTGATCCGTGGGCTACAGAATGAATGCTGCATTAGCAGGCATGAAAACAACATTCACTTCCTAGTACATCTCCATCAGAGCTCTTAGGTGACCAGGTATATTGTTCAAAAGCAGTAGGAATCTTTTTTTTTTTTTCCTCAACAGTGGGTCTCAAAAGTGGGCTGAGGCCAGGTGCGGTGGCTCATGCCTGTCATCCCAGCACTTTGGGAGGCTGAGGAGGGTGGATCACCTGAGGTCAGGAGTTCAAGACCAGCCTGGTCAACACGGTGAATACCTGTCTCTACTAAAAATACAAAAAATTAGCCAGGCGTAGTGGCACATGCCTGTAGTCCCAGCTACTCGGGAGGCTGAGTCAGGAGTATCACTTGTACCCGGGAGGTGGAGGTTGCAGTGAGCCGAGATTGCACCACTGCACTCCAGCCTGGACAACAGAGTGAGATTCCATCTCAAAAACAAAACAAAACAAACCAGTTGGCTGAAAATACTGAGTAAATCATGCTGTAAACAGATGTGCTGTCATCTACATTTTCTTTTTCCAAGACAGACAGCCTGACACTTGAAACTTTGAAGCCAGGCCTTAACTTCTCTCTAGCTATGAAAGTCCTAGATAGCAATAGAAGGCTATTTCATTTACATTGAAAATCGGTTGTTTAGTGTAGTCACTTTCACCGATTATTTTAGCTAGATCTTCTGGATAACCTGCAGTAGCTTCTCCATCAGCACTTGCTGCTTCACCTTGCACTGTTATGTTATGGAGATGGCCTCTTTTCTCAGCCCTCATGAACCAACAACCTTCACTAGCTTCCAACTTTTCTTCTGCAGTTTCTTTACCTTTCTCAGCCTTCACAAAGTTGACTTAGGGTCTTGCTCATGTTTAGACTTTGATTTAAGGGAATATTGCGGCTGGTTTGATCTATTCAGACCACTCAAAACTTTCTCCGAATCAGCAATAAAGCTGTTTTGCTTTCTTATCATTTGTGTGTTCACTAGAGTAGTATTTTTAATTTCCTTCAAGAACTTTTCATTTGCATTCACATATCTAACTATTTGGTGCAAGAGGCCTAGCTTTTGGCCTATTGCTGTTTTCAACATGCCTTTCTCACTAAGCTTAATCATTTCTAGCTTTTGATTTAAGATGAGAGGCATGTGACTCTTTCACTTGAACACTTAGAGGCCATTGCAGGGTTATTTATTTGCCTCATTTCGATATTGTTTTTTCTTAAGGAATTGGAAAACCCAAGGAGAGGGAGAGAGACGGGGGAATGGCCAGTGGGTGGAGCAGTCAGAACACACACAACATTTATTAAGTTTATTGTCTTATATGTGCACAATTTGTGGAGCCCTGAAACAATTACAGTAGTGACTTCGAAGATCACTGGTCACCGATCACCATAACAGATATAATAATCACAAGAAAGTTTGAAATATTGTTAGAAGTACGAAAATGTGACATAAATTGAGCACATGCTGTTGGAAAAATGGCATTTATAGATTTGCTTTAATGCAGGGTTGCTACCAACCTTCAATTTGTAAAAAAACGCAATATTTATCCAGGCATGGTGGTGCATGTCTGTAGTTTCAGCTAGTCCAGAGGCTGAGTCAGGAGGATCACCTTAGCCCAGGAGTTTGAGGCTTCAGTAAGCTATGATTGTACCACTGCAATCCAGCCTGAGTGACAGAGTCAGACCTGGTCTCCAAAAAAAGAAGAAAAAGAAGAATAATGCATTATCTTTGAAGCACAATAAAGCAAAGCACAAAAATGAAATAGGCCTTTACTGGACATAATATTATGTTTGGTTTTGAGCTATAAAAATCCTGATGAATAGTAGCTTAAACACAGAAAGTGTTAATTTTTCTCATGAACACTTTGGGGTAGAGATAGGTAGTCCAGGGCTGTTATCACTGAAGCTCTGCAAAATTATCAAGGATTCAAACTCCTTTTATTTCTCTACTCTGCCCTCCTCAGGGTGTTGCTGCCTTTGTGCCTGTTATGGTTTGAATGTTTGTGTACCCCCCAACATTTTTATGTTTGAATTTTATCTCCAACGTGATAGCATTAACAGGTGAGGCCTTTGGGAGGTGATTAGCTCATGAGGGCTCTGCCCTTATAAATGGGCTTGGTGCCATTGTAAAAGAGGCCTGAGGGAGGCTGTTTGCCCTTCTGCCATGTGAGAACTCGTAGAAGGTGCCATTGATGAGGAATGGGTCCTCACCACACATGGAGTTTGCTGGTGGTTGATCTCAGACTTCCCAGCCTCCAGAATTGTGAGCAATACATTTCTGTGGTTTATAAATTGCTCAGTCTGGCATATTTTGTTATAGCAGTCCTAATGGATTAAGACAGTGCTCATGTTTGCAAGATGGCTGCCACCTCTCCAGGCCTTCTATTCCCATTCCAGGCAGAAAGAAAGGGATAGGTATGTAACCCTTTCCCACAAGACTCTGTCTTATCTTGAGAAGGATGCTGGTGCTAGCATGTCTGTCTGTATCTTATTAGCCAAAACTGGCAACATAGCTTCCCTTAGCTGCAAAGGGATTTGTGAAAGTGAATATATTTACATATTACACATTAAGCTTGGAACGTTGATAATAACCTCCAACAAATTGGAGTTCTATTATCCAGGAAGAAGGGGAGAAGAGATAGTGACAAGTGACAAGTTTCTGCGATATGCTCACTGTAGAAAAATTACAAAATGCAAAGAAGCACCTCTTGATTCTTTTAGTTCCATTGATTTCTTTATTCAGCCTTTTCCCCACTTTCTTCTGGTCAGGTCCTTATTTGAAAATAGAGCCTTTCCTGGCCTTCCCTCAGATAGTTAAAGCAACTTTCAAACTATGTCCTTAAACAAACTATGCTCTGGCTTTCTGATAAAAGTAACTTGTAGAAGACATTTTTTCCTAAAATTATTTAGTATCTCTAAGAAAAAAAAAATTATCTTTAAGAAAAAAATGTAAATAAGGTTGCAGGCCAGAAATTGAAAATGGTTTTATGACAGGCTGTTGACATTTTACTTGGGTGGCAAAACAGGCCATTTCCTGTCTTCTCAAAGCCCTACATTTCTCTCATCACTGCCCTGTAACCTGGTGAGTGGAAATATACTCAGTAAATGCCACAAAGGCAGCAGCCTCCCCCTCCTAAGTGCATGACTTTTTGTTAATGGCCCTAGACACTGATTGCAGGACCTGGTTCTGTTCATCATTGTCATAATCACCATGGATTATTTTTTTTTGAGTGCCTACAGGGGGCATGGCACTATACTCTGCATAATGTTTACTGTTCTATTTCTGCTTCCGAATCATTAGATGTTTTGTTCACACTGAGCTTATCTCTGATTGCAAGCAATACTGTCCACTGCCGTCAGCTACCTAAAGTTAAAGCCTTTTACACTGTGAACATCCCCTTAAGGAATCTGATGAAAAAGTGGTATACCACTTTTTGGCTATGTGTTTTCATCGTTAATGGATTTACTCAACACGCCTATTTGTAGATATTCTTTTCTTTATTATATAGCTCAGCGATGACGTTGCTGAGTTCAAGCTTTGCCAGAACCATCAAGATTTGAAGGAAAAAGAGAGTCACCATGCATTGGTCCTGGGAATAGTACAAAATTGCTTTATATTTAAATCTTAAGGTATCTGTCTGAAGGAATAATTAGTACAAACACTTTGTAGATGAAGCAGCTGATGCTAAAAGAGATTAGATTATTTACCCAGGCTGGGCGTGGTGGTTTATGCTTATAATTCCAGCACTTTGGAAGGCCCTAGGTGGGAGAATTGCTGGGCAACATAGCCAGACCCTGTCTCTACAAAAAAAAAAAAAAAAAAAGGAAAGAAGCTGGGCACAGTCCCATGCGCTCTGTAGTTCTAGCTACTCAGCAGGCTGAGGTGGGAGAATAGCTTGAGCCTGGGAGTTTGACATTACAGTAAGCTATGATTGCAACACTGCACTCCAGCCTGGGTGACAGCATGAGGCCCACTCTCAAAAAAAGAAAAAGAAAAAGAAGTGAGTTGTCCAAAGTCACACAGCTGATAAAACATTAAAACTGAACTTGAGCCTGGGTCCTAATCTAATTATCTTTCAACGACAGTATACTATCCTGTAATAAATGTTCCGGTATTTCACCAAAAGATCGTAAAACCCAACCCTCATGCGTGAACCTGGCTAAACATAGAGTATTCTAAAGAACTCATACCTTTTATCGCCATCAGCTGTTACTGTGCATGAACAAGAATAGGTCCTTTCACAAGGTAAATGAAGGGACTTAAAAAGTCTAGCAGAATTCACGAAGAAGGTATTTTATTTTCTTCAAAGTATATTATGTACTATGTTCTTTTAATACAGCAGAACTAAAATTACGCTATATTCTTGTTCAACATGGTTTATTTGCCCTGAACATGTTTACAACTTTGTTCTGCTCACTTACTTTATAAGTTAGTTCTCCATCATAATGATAGTTTTTCTAATAGTTTATTCTTGCTCTTAGCTCTTTGTTTTGGTAGCAATTTGTAGTGTGGTGCTTTATTTGGTACATGCTTTGTTACTTTTGTTCAAGCGCTTTCATAATTTTCATTCTCATTCACATCAGCCTTATTCTCCTCTTGCATTATTTCTGAGTGCTACTAACTGCACATTTCCTGAGTTTGTTTTAGAATCTTCAATCTTCCTTCTGTGTTTCACAATTGCAGATGGCTTTTTTTTTTTTTTTTTGGTAACATGCTTATTTTCTCAGTCTCTACTTCTTAAAGCTTGATGTTCCCACTCACTTAAATAACAATTCACTAAGAACCTGAAAATTTTCAAATTGTGATTGCTGTTGAATATAATTGTGACTTCTATTTCATAGGTGCCACAGTTTTCCTTATTTCTAACAGTTACATCCATAATCATTTCAACTTTATTACAATTTTACAAGGGAATCTAGAATATCATTTGTGTATGTTCTTTTTCTTTATAGAATCTATTGTACAGAAGCTGATCTTTCTTTTAACTAGTCCCAGTCATTGAAAGTATTTATGTTTTATGTTAACAACTAAAACCCAAATACGTTGCATTAATCTCTTCTCCTTCTTATCCCATACTCTCTGGCCTTTAATACACATTTCCTACTGCGTAACATGAAATCCACCTCATATTTGTAGGTTTTCTAAGCTTTTCTCATTGGCCTCATACCATCTTGACATTCAGGCATTGACTTAGGTAATAACAAATATTTAGTAATGTAATATTTTGGCACATGTACTTCCCTGCAATTATATGGCTAGTAGAAAAAAAAAGGTCAGCTGTGTAATTTAATCTGAGGGAGACTAAAATTAAGTAGAAAAACATCTCAAAGTGCTTTTGAAATAAATAGATCAAGTGAAGGAAAGCAGACTCACTTTAAAAGACAAGGAAAGAAAACACAGAATGAAATATGTAAAGAAATAGTAAAACAGCAATAACTGTCTATAAAATACATGGACATTGAACATCAAGTTCTTTGTATATTTTTAAATCACAGACTCGTGATATGGTTTTTACCCATCTGAAAGAAAACCATCAAGCATTAGAATTATCATCAATAAAGAGTTGAGTAGATAATGAAGCAGGTAGCCTCACTCATTCAGCCTGCCTATATCAGAATAATAGGTAGGACAAGGAGCCAGACATACAAGCCTAGTTTGGGCACAGAAAAAGGCAGTACTGTGGGCCGGCCTGGGTGAGGAAAACTGTGGAATCAAAAAAGGACAAAGAAAAACAAGAGGCTTAGGTTGAGTATAATTATATAAATATGAGCATGTACTGGGCATGGTGGCTCATGCCTGTAATCCCAGCACTTTGGGAGGCTGAGGCAGGTGGATCACGAAGTCAAGAGATCAGGACCATCCTGGCCAACATAGTGAAACCCTGCCTCTACTAAAAATACAATAATTAGCTGGGCATGGTGTCATTTGCCTGTAGTCCCAGCTGCTCAGGAGGCTGAGGCAGGAGAATCGTTTGAACCCGAGAGGCGGAGGTTGCAGTGAGCCCATATTGGCCATTGCACTCCAGCCTGGTGACAGAGCGAGACTCCATCTCAAAAAAAAAAAAAAAGAAAAGAAAAGAAAAAAAAGAATATGAGCATGTGTGTTTAAAGTATTCTGGGGTAAAGCAATCTTATCCTTTTTACCACTGATTCTGGTCATGAGACTGTAATTAATAAAGCATATAGTTGAAAACTACATTATATGACAAGCTCTTTTTATTAGTCAACATGTATGTAGCTCATACATAATGGGGGGCTTGCTGAGAAGATAGTTTATACATAGAAATAAGTAAACAAACACAGTTGATCTATTTGGCCAAAACTTTGGAAATCCTTGCCCTCATGTTAGGAAGTGACTGGAAGGGAGAAAGATGCTCGGAAGCTAGCCTGAGTGGGACCACTTCAGAAGTCATTCTGAGAGAAGTCACCTCCGTACCCTGCGTGCTCCTGGGGACGCCATTACTGCCTTTGAATGGCTTGCCTTGGCCATAGATGTTGGAATGTGTGTCGTTGATCCTTTTCATAATCTTTGCCTTACACGTTACCTCCATTCAAGGACTCCCCTCCTCAAACCTCAGGAGCCAGCAGCCCATGGTCCACTTGCTCACCAATAGTTGTTTCTTAAGTTGAAAAGAATATGGTCAACATCCATGGGTTCACTCTGCCATCTGGAAACTTCCTTCAATTAGTAGATCTGTCAGGATCAGCCAGGACTCTCACTTTTGGGGATGCAAACCCCTGCCTACACTGAATGGTGTTAACTTGAGGACAGATAAGTACTGAAATGATATTTGTGATAGAGTCAGGAAAAGAGGAGGGAAAATTTTGATTCCAATGAAAGGCTTAGGGAGAGAGGACAATTCACAATGAGTAGGTATCACGAAAACATTGGGGATCTGTAAAGGGGGCGTGGGGCACAGGATGGGAGGAAATGAGCCAGCAAGAGGTGAAGGGGTTCGTATTAGTCTGTTTTCATGCTGCTACGAAGGCATACCCAAGACTGGGTAATTTATAAAGAAAAGAGGTTTAACTGAGTCATTTCCACACGGCTATGGAGGCCTCAGGAAACTAATAATCACAGTGGAAGGTGACATAGGCACATCTTACATGGTGGCAAGTGAGAGAAATGAGGAGTGAAGTGGGGAAAAGCCCCTTAGAAAACCGTCTGTTCTTGTGAGAACTCACACACTATCACAAGAACAGCACGGGGGAGACGTCCCCATAATCTAATCACCTCCCACAAGGTCCCTTCCCCAACACGTGGGGATTACAATTCAGATTACAATTCAAGATTACATTTGGGGGAAACACAAAGCCAGACCATATTAGCGTTTTAGAGAATAATAGGAAGTTCAGAAAAACAATTTTTTCATACTCTTCAATTTTTACCAAAATATTTTGGAGACAAGTGGAGTGACATTGGAAATTACTGTGAAGGTACAAATATTTAGCAGATAACTTTGGAAGACAAATGACATTAAATGAACATTTGTTGGAATTAAAATAGAGGTTAGCAACCATTTTATTATAAAGGGTCAGACAGTAAACATTTAAAGTTTTGTAGGCCATGAGGCAAAATTGAGGATATTATGTAGCTATTTATATAAGAAGAGAGAAAACAAATGTCTACAAATTTTTTATTGTTGAAATTCAAAATATAATAATGACAAGTTCATTAAAAGAAAATACAGGCTGGTACAGCGGCTCACACCTGTAATCCCAGCACTTTGGGAGGCCAAGGCAGAAGTATCACTTAAGGCCAGGAGTTTAAGGTCGGCTGGACAAAATAGCAAGACCCTGACTTTACAAAAAGTAAAAAATAAAAAAAAAATTAGCCCAGCATGATGGTGCATGCCTGTAGTCCTAGCTATGTGGAGGCTGAGGCAGGAGGACTGCTTAAGCCTGGGAGATCCAGGCTGCAATTAGCTATGATTGTGCAACTGCACTCCAGCCTGAGTGACAGGGTGAGACCCTATCTCAGTAAAGAAATAAGTAAACAAACAAACAAATGCTTAAACAATTTAAACATACAAGTCTATGAATGATAAGAATGGGGGGATAATATTTCGCTTAACTGGCGTTCAAAATTAGTTTTTGCTATCATCAAAATCAATTGTAAACTCATCTGTTAATGTTGATCCATAATGAAATTTCATGTATTTTATCTGTGAAAATATGTTCTCACACAGATAGGTTTTGCCAAATACTAATATCAATATGTGAGCATATGATTTTAACTGAGCACATTCACTAGCTCAAAGGCAAACAGAATTCTATCAGATTTTCCTCTTGATATTTGATTTTGGTGTACCATTCAATTGCATACCAGCAACTCCCGCAGGAAAGCTAAGTGAAAGCTCCTCAATTGCACAGTTAAGTGAATTTTGAAATATGGAGGATTTTTGTTTTGTCTTGTTTTTCCTTTAATTAAGATCTGAAAAATGCAGCTGGAACTATAGTTTGAACTTGAAAAACATATTCATTGCAAATTTTTTGTGGGAATGGAGATCTTGTGTTTTGTTTTGTCTTTTAACAGTATGTGACGTGTACAGCTTGGGCACAGTGGCTCACACCTGTAATTCCAGGACTTTGGGAAGCTGAAGTGTGCAGATCACTTGAGGTCAGGAGTTCAAGACCAGCCTGGTCAGCAGAGTGAAACCTTTTCTTTACTAAAAATACAAAAATTAGCTGGGCACAGTGGTGTGTGCCTGTAATCCCAGCTACTCAAGGGTCTGAGGCATGAGAATCACTTGAACCTGGGAGATGGAGATTGCAGTGAGCCAAGATCGTACCACTGCACTCCAGCCTGGGCAACAGAGCAAGACTTGGTATCAAAAAACAAACACAAAAACCAGAATACAAAAAACAACAGTATGTAATGTGTATAAAGGAGCTTTACTTTACTGGGTTTGAAACAGCGTTAGTTGTCATAGAAATGATTTTGTTGCAATGTAAGTTTTGCATAGATGCAGTCTTTTGTCTTATTAAAATACACTAATTTTAGTTATTCAATGCTTAATAAGAGTGGCTGAGGCTGGGGGCCGTGGTTCACGCCTGTAATCTCAGCAGGTTGGGAGGCCGAGGCGGGCGGATCACCTGAGGTCAGGAATTTGAGACCAGCCTGACCAACATGGAGAAACCCCGTCCTACTAAAAGTACAAAATTAGCTGGGTGTGGTGGCACATGCCTGTAATCCCCAGCTACTCGGGAGGCTGAGGCAGGAGAATCACTTGAACCTGGGAGGCAGAGGTTGTGGTGAGCCAAGATCGCGCCATAGCACTTTAGCATGGGCAACAAGAGCAAAACTTCATCTAAAAAAATAATTAGAAAATTAGTGGCATGGAAATAAGTAGTGGGCAAGATTTGACTGTGGGCTTTTGTTTGTCAAACACTGAATTAGACTGATATGGCCTTTGGAGTCAGACTCCTTAGTTTGAATTCTGGCCACACTCACTCTTGAATTGTGTAATTTGGGGCAGATTACTCAACCTCTCTAAACCCTCTAAGACAGGACAAGAGTTCTCCCCTTATAGAATAAAGATTAAATAAGGAGTATGCATGAAATAATACAAACAATTAGTAAATAGTATTTTAAAATTCTACTATAATGCTCTAAATGGATCCAACAATTTAGCCATGTAAAAAGGGGTTGGTGTTTTTTATTGTAAAACTGATGAGTTGAGCTTGGGTAAGCCTGCTGTGGAGGATGTGTGCCAGCCATTGATGCCCTCTATCTGAATTCTTGTTTTGGGGAGTTCTCCATGTATTAGAATTACTGTAAGTATTTTATTAATGCTGCCATTGTTATGCTTCTGAGATGGGATAGTTCCTTTGACCCCTTCACAGGACTCATGAAGGGGTGGCTCATCTACTCAGCCCGCAGCACTGAACCCCTTATAGGAGGGGGAGCATGGAGGTGAGCAGGTGCGGGAACCAGGGCAAATGAATGCTGGAACTGACTGGTCACTCCTGTCTGGCATTAGCAGGTTCTCTGCGGGCCCTGTGGCAGCGTCCATGTGTGTTACAATGGTCTTTTAGCTCTGCTGTCTGAGAGGGGGTGTCTGTGACTCCTGGAACCCCAGAGGGCATGTGTTACAATCAGTGCTCTTTTAGCATTTGCCAACCACAGACAGCTAAGTGTTTGCCAACCACAGACCAGCTCAGTGAAGGGTCGGAGTGACATCCTTTTATACCCTGCCCTCTTAGTACCCAATTTCTTGTCTCATGTCAAGGAAGAATCAGGTCACACGAACAAATTGAAGGGTGATGTATACGGAGGATTTTAATTGAGCATGGAAGTGACTCTCAGTGGGAAGGGGAGCTGGAAAGGGGATGGATTGGGAAGATAGTCTTCCCCTGGAGTTTGGTAGTCCCCAGTTGAACTCTTCTCCAAAGTCCCTCCATCAAGCCATTCCTCTGAAGTAAAGCTGCTTTTCTCCAACATCCATTTGCTTCTTCTCTTCTCTCCTTCGTTGCCACTCTGCTCTGCTCTTCTGCCAGTGGAGCTTGGGGTTTTTATGGTACAGGATGGGGATCATGATGGGCCAGGGTGGTTTTGGAAAAGGCAATATTTGGGTGGGAAAATAGGAATGCATGTTCTCATTTAGGGCCGTAGGTCCAGGTTTGAGAGTGGACCTTTTCTACCTAGTATTTCCCTGACTCCTGTCTGTATCACTTCCTTTTTAATTATTATTTATTTAATTATTATTTATTTATTTATTTTGAGACAGAGCCTCACTCTGTTGCCTAGGTTGGAATGCAGTGGTGTGACCTCAGCTCACTGAAACCTCTGCCTCCTGGGTTCAAGTGATTTTTGTGCCTCAGCCTCCTGAATAGCTAGCTAGGACTACAGGCCTGTGCCACCACACCTGCTAATTTTTGTATTTTTAGTAGAGACAGGGTTTCACCATGCCATCCAGGCTGGTCTGAACTCCTGGCCTCAAGTGAGCTGCCTGTCTTGGCTTCCCAAAGTGCTGGGATTACAGGTGTGAGCCACTGCTCCTGGCCCCTTTTTTATTCTTTATAACCCCCTAATGAGATAGGCATTATTTCCATGTTATGACAAGGAAATTAGTATTATCATCCTTGAATCTACTCCATTCCTCTTCGCCTACTGCCCATGCTAAACTAATCCAGTTTCACCAGCTGTAAGCAGGGGTTGCCCAGCTAATCCCAGCTCTTCCTTTCTCCACAGTATACACTGGTAGCATACAGAGCATGATTCATGGGTTTTGCTATTCCTCTGACTTTGTAATGGTTTCTAAAGGCAATGAAGTCCTTATTATCCTTTTTTATACTGTCTGATTTTGTGCTTATCTCTTTCCACGTTGGGTGATCCTAAAAGATCAGTGATGTGCCTTATTTATTTTGGTATGTACAGAGATTAATACTAGTAGTTATTAAAAATAAAAGTATTGAATCAACTAACAAATGAAGTTGTTAACAAATGTTTTGTTTCTGTTATAACGGAAACAAAAAAGTATTTTTATTGGTATTCCTTACTAATTTCAAAGCTTTTCAGCAGGTTATTTCATTGCAGTCATGTTTTTTATATTCTTTTTTATGTTATGTTATTTATTTATAAACCAAAAGGAGCCATTTATAGAAGAAATGACTTGGATTAACGTGATCATGTTCAGAACCCTAGTTTGCCATTAAGCAGCTACGTGTGGCCAGGCACAGTGGCTCATGCCTGTAATCTCAGCACTTTGGGAAGCTGAGGCAGGAGGATCACTTGAGGCCAGGAGTTCAAAATCTGCCTTGACAGCACAGTGGGACCCTGTCTCTACAAAATATTTTAAAATTATTCAGGCATAGTGGTGTGCACCTATAGTCCCAGCTTTTCAGGAGTCTGAGGTGGGAGAATCTATTGAGCCCAGGAGGTTGAGGCTGCAGTGAACCATGATCATACCACTGTACTCTAGCCTGGATGACAGAAAGAGGCCCTGTCTCAAAAAGAAAAAAAAAAAAAAGAAAGAAAGCTAAAAAGCTAGGAGTATTTATGCAAAAATTTTACTTTTTTCTTCTTTTATTTCCCTTTCTTTTTTTCTTTTCTAAATTCAATTCTATTATGCTTTCTAAAAAGTGACCTTTAAGGTCAAATTCAATTCTGAAATTCTATGGTAGTTTTTAAAGTATGAAGTTTAGTTTTGATAATGGATTCTGTAGTATTTACCTATGTTTTTTGAAAAATAATCTATGCATTAAAATTAGTTTAAAAATATCTTCACTCTTTCTTTAGTAGATGAAAGATGTCCTTAAATTTTTTGGTAGAAACATATTTTTTTAATTTGACATATGATTAATAAATATTGGTAAATTGTTTCCTTGAATATACTTCATCAGCAATCTAATTTAATGCTTTATTGAATTGCAGCTTTTTAAGCCATATCCAAATTTCACCGCTAGTAAGAGCAGTGTCTTCACTGACTTTTCAGTGATATAGTCAGTAACCAAAACTGGGAAGGAATGATCAGTCTGGCAGGAGAAGCCACGTTGATTTCTCTATTACCTCTTGGAATTTTACTTTATATGAGAGACCTCATATATTAAAGAAAAACTCTAAACTGGTGTGGATATGCACTTTTCTTTTAATCGCTTCAATGTCAAGTTGTGATTTTTATTTGTATTTATTACTAGAAATGGAATTGGTTATTGCTATGCACCTCAAATACATTACATCATTACATCATGCTTCTCTTTTTTTTTTTTTTTTTTTTTTGAGATGGAGTCTCGCTCTGTCTCCAGGCTGGAGTGCAGTGGCGTGATCTGGCTCACTGCAATCTCCTCCCAGGTTCAAGCAATTCTCCTGCCTCAGCCTCCCAAGAAGTTGGGACTACAGGCATGTGCCACCACACCTGGCTAATTTTTGTATTTTTAGTAGAGACAGGGTTTCACCATCTTAGCCAGGCTGGTCTTGAACTCCTGACCTCGTGATTCACCTGCCTCGGTCTCCCAAAGTGCTGGGGTTATAGGTGTGAGCCACTGTGCCCAGCCCATTACATCATTTTTCTTATCACGGTAACCAGCATGTATAGATTACAGTTTCCCAGGCACTTCTATTTTCATAAGACTGGACTATGGCTGTCTTCCTATTGTGTATCCCAGCAGCTAGTCCTGTTACAGAACCAAACTGGGGTCCTCTTGTCCAGCACAGTAAGACCAGATATCTACACCACAGTTTGCATCAGTAGAAAGGAAGGTGTTTATTTGTAGGGCAGCAAGCAATGAGGACCAGACAGTTCACGCTTAAGTCACAGCCTCGTTGATGGATTGCAGGTGAGAGTTTTTAAAGGCAGGGGTAAATTTCAGGAAAGCAGAAGTTATAGGCAACATGGTATGTCAATACATTTGCATTGGTTTTGGCCTTAAGAAGACAGATAACTTTAAGGGACAGAGGGCTTACGTGTCATAAATAGATTCAAAGATTTTCTAATTTGCAATTAGATAAGTAAGATAAACCTTGTGTAAAAATTTGGGGTCAGCAGATTTGAATGTTAGCTTGGCTCCTGGATGTGACTCCCTCCTGGCGCCTCAGAATGAAATGTGAAACAAAGAACAGTGGTCAGAGTTCAGACTTCAGTTCCTCGTTATCTGAGGTCTACATGCCAGCAAGTTCGTTTGGTGGGGGTCTGAGTTTCTGAAAAACAACTCAGAGACCTGTGTTGTTATCTTTAGTTTCTGCAGGAGAATCAAACATCCCATGATTGAAGCTTTCTTGGCTGTTGTTTTGGGCTACTATTACTTTCTTGCTTTTCAAGTTGCTTATTTATTTCTCAGGGCTGGCTAGGCACCTGGAATTTCCCTTGAAAGAACTCAAGATTTCCCTTTATTTCCATGCTTGGGTGTGGAGAGGTGCAGGCCCCTAAGAGGGGGTCTCTGCTCCTTTTCAGTTTAGAGCCTGACACATAATGCCTGATTCAACAAATATTCACTTAATCACAGAATGAATGAAAGTACTATCACATTTGATGCTCACATTATTTCTATTAGACAGATGAGGAAAGAAAGATGAATTAAGGATTATTGTACAAGGTCACAGAGATGATAAGCAACAGCAGTTAGATTTAAACCAGATCTTTTGACTGGAGAGCCCTAATATTTTCAATGACTCCGGCCTGCTGCTTCTATTAAAGTTGTACATGTTTTTAGAGCCGATCTATCAAATCATGTTTGTTCAGAAGATTTTATGATAAATACTTCATACTTTAGCACTTTTTGGTATTTAGAACCAAAGACAGACTTAAACTTCCTCAGCACAAAAACACCAGAAAGGCCCGTTGAGAAACCTGCTGCAAATTTTAATGTGCATCTGCAAAGGATTAGGGTCCCCATAAACATTCTGGGGCATTCCCCAGGGAGTTTCATGGAATACTATTTCCCAAAGCTGTTCAGAAGTTCCATGAAGTCAGGAACATTTTTCTGCTGCTTAGGCAAGTATGTTATCTGCAGACTGTAATTTCTCAAGTCCAAGAAAGGGAAATGTTGGTGACAGAAACTTACTCTGGGGACTTCATCTACAGAAAGAAAGCTCACTTATCACAAACAAACCATTTCCAAGAGAGCAACAATTTTGTTGACTACATTTAAAGACAGAAACACGCAGTTCCCAAGTGCAATTTCAGTTTTCCAAAGGACAGTTTGATTCTTTTTCAGAAATGCGTTGGTGATTATTTTTTGTTGTTTTGTTTTGTTTTGCTTAGAAGGACTGCTTAGTGTGCCTCTTTAGTCAACATGAAAAAGAAGAAAAGAACAAGCAACTGAATGATCCTCTGATGGCCTCAAGGCAGTGGATTGAGAATATCTCTTAAGTACAAGGAGGTATTCTAGGTAAGACTGGTAAAGACTTTTTAAATCAGGCTCAAATACTCCTCAAACACTGACACAGTCAGACTGATTCTGATTAAATGCTTTTTTTTTCCTAAAGAATGTCTATTTTCCATACTGATTTTACAAAATTCCTCTAAAATTGCTGAAATTCCTGTAATAAAATGTTAATCTCTTACATTAAGAATTGGATGAAATTTACTTACAGCAGACAATCTTGGGTTCCATTATGTTTAGTATACAAATTTTTTTCTTTTGACAACTACTGTTTTAAAACTCATGATATTAGGTTTCAGGATATGTATTTTATAAGATATAATACATATATTATGTATTATATATACATTTATGTATAAATAGCATATTTATACTTATATTATATTTATACATAATACATATAATATATATATATATACACATATATATATTTGTTGTGTGTTTTTTTGACAGAGGAAATAGTACCAGGGCTAGAAATTACATCAATATCGTAGGGTATTTTTATACTGTTTTGGCTACTTTGTATCCTTCATATATATTCCTTGTAGGTAGGACATACATGCCTCAAATATGTGTAATTTTTTAGAAACTTGTGATTTTCTCAGCTTAATAACTTTGTAAATAACTTTGTACTATTTAAAAATCTATATCTGTAAAATTATATACCACACTTGCAGAAAAAACAGTTTAGGATATTTACTGCATAAAAATGAAAGGTAGGCTTACATTTTGGCTTTTCTTGGGTGGGGAGGCAGGAGATACCACTACATTATGAGCTTTTTCAGGGAATACACTCTACGTTGGTCAGGTCTGCATCCCCAACACTTAGTTTGGTGACTGACCATATTAGACACTCCACAAATTTTTGTTAACTAACTGCATGAAAGGCAATGATTATATCATGTGTCTGTCTAGGTGCTGGCACAGTAGGGTCAAATCTGGTCCATGACCAGTTTTTATATGCCAGGAAAGCTAAGAGTGTTTTGCACATTTTTTTAACGTGCTGTAAAAATAACAAAGAAGAATATGTAACAGAGATTACATAGCCTGAAAAGCCTAAAATATTTGCTATCTGGCCCTTTACAGAAAAATGTTTGCAGACCCATCTTTATTCTTAAATATACTCTTGTTTTTACATACACTTCAGTCAGAGCTCAGACCAGTCTTGGAGTGAGGCTATCCCTGGAGGTGGACTCTGCTAATTGCCTGTTCAAAGTCATTCCCTTTCTCTCTTGTTAACAGAATCCCCATTATGTTTGGTTGACAAAAGAACTTCTATGGATGAAACATGGCAGGTCAAAGCCAGTTTTGGCAATCTCATTTGTCTTTCCTAGTGATTTGTCTAGGGTAGGCATGTGACTCAGTTCTGGAAGATGAAACCTAAGGGGAAATGACCAGGTAGATTTCTGAGAAGGATTTTACTCCTCTTTTAAAGGCAAACATATATAAAGGAATATATGTGTTTGCTTCCACTCCATTCTGTTAAATGAAGTTTAGCCTAAAGTTGCCTCTTTACATATTTTAAATTCAGCCTAAAGCTTTCTCTGTACATAGTGAACTATAACCTAAATAGAAGTGTAAATGGTCTCAAATCTACTCTTGTGCCCATCACTGAGTTTTGGCCAATCATAGGGGGCCAACTGTTTAAACCATTTTTAAATAAGGCAAATGCTGAGCTGTAACCCACCTGGCTGTTTCTGTACCTCACTTCCATTTTCTGTAGGTCACTTTCATTCTGTCCATAAGTCTTATGTCACCACATGCTTGTGCTGGACTCTCTGAGTCTACTCTGGCTCAGGAGGATGCCCAATTCATGACTTGTTCTTTGCTCAATTAAACTCTGTTAAATTATATTTGTCTAAGGATTTTCTTTCAACAGTTCTTTCTTGCTTGGGATTTAGTTATGTGAGGTTGTGTTTTGCCTCTTTGGCAGTCCTCTTTTGACCAAGAAAGAAAGCCAAAACGATTCAAAGTGATGTTGAGCTAACATTCTGCCACTGTTGTGCTGTTGAATTGACTCTACAACTGAGATGAGATTGTTCCCTTGACCTTGACCCCCTTCATGGGTGGGAACTGGATGGCTCATTTCACTCAGTCTGCTGCTGGCCACTCCTTGCAAGGGGCAGCATGCAAGCAAGTGAGTGTGGGACCAAAGCAAATGAATGCTGGAACCGGCTGGTTGCTCCTCTCTGGCAGGAGCAGGCTCTGTGCAGACCCCACAGCAGTGTCCCAGCCCCTGCCCTCTCAGCACCCAGGTTCTCGTCCAGTGTCCAGGAAGAATCAGGTCACATGAATGGCTTGAAGGGTAGTGTATGCAGAGGATTTTATTGGGTGTTGGAAGTGGCTCTCAGCAGAATAGAGAGTTGGAAAGGGGATGGTGTGGGAAGAAGGTGATCTTTCCCTGAAGCTGCACCATCTGAAGTTAGCTGCATCTATCTGTAGTCTCTGAAGCTCAGTTGCTTCTCTGCTTGTTTCTCAGCTACTTCCATGCTCGATGCTCAGCCACTTGTATCCCTGATGCTCAGCTGCTTGTGTTGCTCTGCCAGCTGAAGACTTTTTATGGGCACAGGATAGGGGTAAGGCAGACCAAAAAAAAAAAAAAACCAAACAAAAAAAACATTTTGGCAGAAAAATGGAGTCAGCTATTTTCACTTAGGGCTGCGGTTCCAGGCTTAAAGTTGGGGTTTAGCTGGGAGCCCAGCCCTTCTATATCATAACCACCTATCTCTAGCCTGCTTGTCAAACCACCATTGCGAAATTGTAACTAAGACAGTGAAAGAGATTTGACCTAACCAACTGCATCTTGCTTCTAATCTCCAAGCTATCCTTATTCGTTCCTGGGCATAGGCTGAACTAACTTCTGGAAGAACTTAGTTTATAGTTTAAAACAAAGATGATAACAGGCCTTTACCAAGGCAAATCCCTTTCTTGCCTGGGGACTAGACTGCCATTGTAGGTTGAACATATTAGCCACAAGATTAGAAATTATGGTTTAAGAGTCATGCAGCTGGAGGCTACAAGATTCTGACCCTCCTTAACCTGCTTGTAAGATCAATGCTTGAGATATTTTGCAGACCCTGCAACTGATGGATCAGCTGGCACCACCAAAATTGATAAACTGGCTCATCTGATCTTGTGGCCCCCACCTAGGAACTGACTAAGCACAAGAAGCATCTCTGACTTGACCAATCAGCACACCTGTCTCATTGGCTTCCCCCCGCCCACTAAGTTGTCCTTAAAAACCCTGATCCTCCGAACCCTCGGGGAGACTGATTTGAGTAATAATAAGACTCCAGTTTCCTGCACAGCTGGCTCTGCATGAATTACTCTTTCTTTATTGCAATTCCCCTGTCTTGATAAATTGGCTCTGTCTAGGCAGTGGGCAAGGTGAACCCATTGGGTCATTACATTTGTAATATGATAAAAAAAATCATGTCTTTATGCTTCAGGCTATTGTTAATTCTGTATGCTGATGCTTTCTGCTAAAATATACTGATTCATTCAGTTTTTAGATCTATTATAATGAGCTCAATGAAATTATTGAAGTTTTTTTTTAATGAGAAACTCTCAAATTACTTGGAGTCCTAATTGGTTATAGTATTATCCAGAAAGGGATTAATGTAACCTGGTACTACACTATCTTGGACATAGCCATTTTGGTTCAAATTTATATGAGAAAGGTAACCACTTGGAGAGCAGAGTGAATTCAACTGTGAAAAATCAAATTAATTCTCTTATCTGATTAAGAAGTGTGTGTGGGTGTGCTTATGCATTTGTGTGTTCACTATTGACAACCATAAATGATGAGATTCAGAAAACATTAATTGTAGAGTTTATTCAAGCACTAAGCTTGAGGATGGCCATCTGGGAAGCAAGGATTCCAAAAAACGGAAATCAGCTTTCCAAAATGTGGAATTTTGGAGGTCATCTATATAGATAACATTTAGGGAAGCTTAACAGAATTTCAACATCTTTGTATATAAGGCTTAATGCATGGTTACAAAGATCTGATTGGTTGAGCTGGTCTTTTTCTTTCAGGAAAGGTATATTTAATTTCCACATTGAACATGTGACAGTCACGAGGTCTTTTGCATGATCTGGTCTGAATGAGGTACAGGACAGTAAAGGAGGCAGTTAATCTATAACAAAAGTCAGTGATTAGAAGGGGAAGAGATGTGGTCTCTGGTTTCTCCTAGTCATTTACAACGCAAGAGCAATGAGAGAGTTATTCTACAATCTAAGAAGCAGAAGTTGTAACTACATTCTATGTGATTCACATCACAGTCACATTTCTCTCAAGGCTTAAAGAGTTTTGAGGGTTCCAACAGCTTTTAAATTGTATGTGTTTTCACAGTATAAACATAGAATGTATGTGCTTCACTTAAGTAGATATTGGTTAGAATATACTAGACTAGGAATTAAGGAAAATAATGCTTGTGATCTGTCAATAGTGATGTTACAAATCCATGCTGTAAAGTTCATACTCTTAAACCCTCACATTCCTCCCTCAATGCTTATTTCAGAATGGATAGATACACAATGCTAGTGTAATATTATTTTACCTTATTTCTGCATTTTGACATCCCAGAATGGTATATTGCGTTTTCACTGCCATATAGGAAACTTCCCAGGGCACTTAAATGCAGAATTAATATTCTTTAGACTTCTATTTACTCTAGGTTAGCTATGTTAACTATTAAAACTCTGCTGCAAACTAATATTCATTTAATTTGATTAAATATTTTCTGAAATCTTTCAAATAACTATGATTGAGATTATATTTTTTTCAGTTGTGTCCATGTCTTACCTATCTATATATGGCACAAATAGCACTTTCTATGGACATTTCATACACTCATGCATCTCTGACTTACGTTACTTTCTACTTTAGGTTAGTTTGTCTATGAAATCTCATGTGTTATTCTGTCTGTTCATTATTGTGAACTTTGAACTGTCTGGCAGAGGGCTATAACTTCCGGCATTTGTAAAGAGACAACTCCTTGCCTCCAACAAAGCTGCTTCCATATAACAAATTAATAGAAAACTTACTTATTTTTAAAAAAAGGGAATATGTTTTCTTTAATAAATTTCTAACATGTACATAGTGCTTTACAGTAGAAAATGCATTTGTATTTCTTATTTTATCCTCATAAAAACTTCATGAAGTCAACAAGCTACTGCTTTTTGTATCTATTTCATATTTTAAAAACGGGCTCAGAAAGTTTAGGAGACTTGCTCAGTTCACTCTCCTTTGAAGAGGCAGATTCTGGCTCTAAACCCAAGTCTCCTGACTCTCATTCCTTCCCAGAGATAGGATGTTTGCACTGTTTTGGGGGTAGCACTACCATGTTTTTGAATGATTTTTGGAAATAAGCCATTTATGAAATATAATTTTCGTTAGAGGTGGCCAACTAAATTAGCTGACCTTTGACATCTTTAATGAAATCAGTGAGCCTGTGCAAAAAATTTTACATCAATCTCTCTTTTAAAAAAATAGAGAAAAATATTCACCATATATTAGGAATCCATAGAAATATTTTGGAAATGTCTATATACTGTGAATAAAATCAGTGTAGTATACAACTATATACCATCGACATAATGTGTCTGATGTCAAGGTTGATTGAAGATTATTATAAAAAGTCTAAACATATTCCCAGTTAATTTATGATGCTGGCTTTCTTTGTCTGTATTCTCAGCAGATGACAGAATTCTACATACCTGACTGTCAAGCTTTATTGGTGGTTCTTATATATGCAGCATTCATTTTACTTTAATTAACCTCAAGACTCCTAGTTTACAAGGCAGAGCTGGGCTTCCTAATTATTTCCATAAAACTAGTAATCTCGCAAGCCATCAGAGGCTGTGGCTAAATCCCACACAAAGAAGCTTCAGTACTAGAAAATTTAACAAACTACTGTTTCCTTTTTTTAAGGAAAGGACTCTTTCATATTCTTTAATTTTTGTTGAATGGTGTTACAGTGAACTCTAGAAATGGCTCAGAGGCTAATTTTTTTTTTCTTTTATACATCTGTCTATCATGCTACCTCTCTATATTTTTAGAGTACATTAAAGAAAATACACCCTACGGTACTATTTTTCATCTTTATAATGCATGTGAAAAATTATTCTTGTTTTATCGTCTAAGGATAGCGAAGAGTGGGAATTGAATTCACTGTTACCCACATGCTGGCCTTGACAGGGAAAGACCCTGGATTATCTTCAGAATCAAGCCTTCATTACTGAGATAAAGTGAAAGAGACTGTACCACTCTTTATGTAATTAAATGCAAGCATTATGAAAATTTTTCTGCACAGCTGTTAGGTTGAAAAAAATTTAGGCCTTATCAGTAATCCCTTTATATCTTTAACATGATTCATAGCTCCTCATGTATTCCCTGGCCCAAAAATGAAACAGAATTTGCAGCCTTCCATAGGTAAATAGTGCCCATTTGTTGCTTTAATATCAATTCTGTAGCTCTTTTTAAAAAAATTCAGTGAGCCATTCGAATGGCTATCATGCCATGTCTGGACAATTTATTTACTCAGCAATTCATAGTTAAAAGGCCAAGTGGCCAAGCAGGTCATAAAATAGTCACTTGAATTTAGTCTCAAAATGTTGCAAGACTTTTCCTTAGTTCAGCTAAAGACAGGGTCCTTGCCACATGGTCATGGAAATTTAGGTCTGCAGACAATTGAAGGGTGAGTAAGGCAGGGTTTTATTGGATGAAAAGGGATAAAAGGGAAAACAGGGACCCTCTGCAAAGCCAGAGTCCCTGATGGTGAGCTTCCTACCTCGCATTTTGAATCCCAGGTTCCAAAGAGAAAGGGCCAGGCTCCTTTCCACTGCAAATAGCGTGAACTTCTGTGGCTTCACCCGTGCTCAGGCCAGATGGAGTTTTGCCAGGGAGCCGTTCCCACCTGGCTGTCTCAAAACCTTTAGACAACTGAAGTAATAGACTCCAATCGGGCTGTTAATTAGACCACTGTAATGTAATAACATATGTGCTTGAGGGGAGGTTATGCTGCCACCCAGGTATTTCTGGGGTTGGGAACCTGGAATGATGAGTTCCCTAACCTACTTGACCATATCCGACAACAATTCTCCAATTATATTAATTGATATGAAAAATGTTCTTTAATGTCTATTGTCTATATCTCAAATGACTCTAAACTTGGGCAGAGAAGACAGATATGCAATATACTGGGGACCTTACGACCCCATGCATTAGTCCAAGCTCAGTAATCCCTGAAAGGCCTGGGCATTTCCTTTTTCAGGCCCATGGTAAGGGGCCCTGCGTCCTTTGCAGGGAGACCAGAGAAAAGATTTGGCAATATCAAAAAGTGTTTCCTTAAGGAATCTGTTTTACTCTGTATTTGAGGGTAAATTTGAGAAGTAGTTTATGTCTAAGAATTAGAAGACAGAGTCTTTTACTCTTTTATGATGGCAAAATCAGACTTCTGCTTACAACACTAGAGTCTCTAAATTCAGATCTAATAGGACTCTAGTAGCCTGCCTAACTATTTTCGTCCAAGAGACACCATGGTTAATTAGTAACTACCAAAGATCCCTATGGGAAAAATTATTCTGATGACCTTTCTGTCTCTGCTGCCTATTTCTGTAATCATGAGTATCTTGTTTCTAGCAGTTAAGTGCTGCCATTTAGTCTTCTCCACTCTGGGACCCAGTTGTCTTCACTGAAGTCATTAAGCCTATGTCAAGGACAGCCTTTTCCACCTTCCTTGCTGACCTACTCAGGATATCCAGTATGGTACCTTTCAAGATGTTGTATGTATATTTGTATTAACATATATTTTTAATTTATTTGAAAATAATTTCAAACTTATAGCAAAGTTGCAAAAATAGGCGTATACAAAGAACAATGGTACAGCCTTTACCCAGATTCACTTCTTAACATGTTGCTCCATTTGCTTTATCATAGAGACCCTGTCTCTGCCTCAGCATCTGAGTATAAGATGCATACCTCCTGGTACTTTCTCACTAAGTACTTATTTCTTAAGAAAAAATGTATCCTTGTGTAACAACTGTGTGGTTATCAGCTTCAGTAAATGTAATACTAACTCGTATTTTAATCTATCATCTACATTCTATTTTATCAAGCAACCCAGTTACATCCTTCATTGAATTTGTCTTCCATTATAAAATGTAGTCTAGGGGTAGGTACTGCACTTAATTATGTCTTTTTAGATTCATGTAATTTGAAAGATGTCTAAAGCCTTTCTTTGCCTCCTTTATATGCAGAATACAGTCCTCTCCCACATTTTCAAAAAATAAAACTGCATGTTGCTCATTTTGAGTTTGATGTTTACCCATGTTTAGATTTCAGTCATGTCTTCCCAACTGGGATACTACATAAGGGATATTGTGATTTGATGTCCTTCTCAGGGTATCAAATCGAGAGTCACACAATGTCTATTTGCATCCTTATCATCTGGTCAAGGCATTTGATTTGTATACCATATAGTTACTATTTATCACATTGCAATTAATAATCTGTAGAAAAACAATTTAAGATCACGCAAATATTTTGCCTCTTTTAAACATTTATCCTCCTAGTTTTAGCATCAGTTGATGATTTCTGCCTGTCTCAAACTTTACTGTAATGACTGCAAAAATGATGACCTTTTTCCAACTCCACCATCCCTCTGATGTTTATCATTCAGCAGTTGGTGTTCTTCTGAAACAAAAGCCCCTATCTTCTTATTTATTTACTTTATTTATTTATGTATTTTGTATATCTAGGTATAAGTATTTTGCATATAAGTACACATAGAGATATATATTTTGGTATAAACTCATAGTTTTCTATTTTCCCCCTAGTGGTTTATTACATATTTCTGTCTTGTATTTTATTTTTTCTTTTTTTGAGGCACGGTGTCACTCTGTCACCCAGTCTGTAGTGCAGTGGTGCGATATCAGCTCACCGCATCCTCAAAAGCCTAGGTCAAGCGATCCTTCCATCTCAGCCTCCGAAATAGCTAGGACTACAAGTGCAAACCCCACACCCAGCTAATATCTTATTAGTGTCTCACTGTGTCGCCCAGGCTGGTCTTGAACTCCTTGTCTCAAATGATCCACCTGCATGGCCTCTTCAATTGTTGGGATTACAGGCATGAGCCACTAGGCCTGGTCCATATTTCTGTCTTTAATTATTTTGTTTACCAATTTATTTTTAAATTGCCTAGGTAAATGAAGGGTCCTCTGAGGCACCTCAGGATAAATTTCTATAGATTGAGTAATTTAGTACATAAAATAAACCCATTCCATTTTTATCTAAGTCTTAAAATTCCCTTTTCTGTATTATACTAAATAAGGTTAGGCATGTCACCTTCGTTTTGTGCAGAACACCATTTAGTCCAGGTTGCAGGCAACTAACCAAGTCAACATTTTATACCACAGTGAGAAGCTTCAGCTGGCACATTGAGTCTATAATCTCTGGTAGGTATACCTATATTGATACATTTTGTCTGATCTATATTTCTTTTTCCCTTGTCTATCCTTGTTAGAACCCATTCTCACACATATCCTTCAGCTTCCAGCTAACATATATATATATATATATAAGCAAAATCATGGATCTATTTGATATGAAACATAACTCTTTCCATGTCAGATTCTGTTTGTTTCCCTAGGACAAGCTGGGATCTAACTCTTGTCATAGGTGTAGTGTCTATGAGGTGCAGTTGTGGCCAGGGTCTCCAAACAAACCAGGGCTTGTTCCATCACAAAGGGGAGAAAGAACCGTTTCTGTGGGTGAAGAGATATTCACTGGTCTTTAGGGATGCAGGGTGGTCAGGTTCAACAGAATCCACCAAAATGTTCCTCATCAGGATTCCACTTTCTGTTGGGAAATACTCCAGCTTTGATGTAAGAGGCATGGAAAGGCTTTGCATTCAGTTTTTGTTGTGATAAGCAAATTATGGACATCAAACTCTGTGTCTGATTTCTGGCTATGTTGGTTATGTGACAGCAGGAGATCATGATAGATGTTTCCCAACCTTGTAACCATGTGTTGAACTAAGAATTGAAAGCCCAGAGCCTGTCTTTTTTTATTTAAAAATTGCCCAATATAATGAGAAATAGCCAGAGTTCTGTATTCTTTTTACTCTCCTGGATGCTCTATCACAATGGTCATTTCATTTCAAAACCTTCCCTTCAGTAGGCACTTTATTTCAAGTGACTGAAGGTGATCCTATGATTGGCTCTGTGTCATGGGCCACACATTTTCCATTTTTGAATGACACAGGGATCATCCTTTTTTCACAAAACAGGTCTCACAGTCACTCCCAAATTCCCATCTCTCAAGTACAACTGCTTCTAATCCTACTGTATCAGTCAGAACTCAATGTAAAAACAGGGTCTACTGTCAAACCCAATACCCGACAGAGATACAAAAAAAGAAAAGAAAAGAAAACTTCAGGTCAATATCCTAGATGAATATTAATACAAAAATCCTCAACAAAATACTGGCAAACTGAATCTAGCAACACATCAAAAAGCTTATCCACCACAATCAAGTAGCCTTCATCCCTGGGAGGCAAGGTTGGTTCAACACACAATCAACAAACAAATCAATAGATGTGATTCATTACATAAACAGAACTAAAGACAAAAACAACAAGATTATCTCAATAGATGCAGAAAAGACTTGTGATAAAATTTAACATCCCTTCATGTTAAAAACTCTCAATAAACTAGGCATTGAAGGAACGTACCTCAAAATAATAAGAGCCATATATGACAAACCCACAGCCAATATCATACTGAATGGGCAGAAACTGGAAGCATTCCCCTTGTAATCTGGCACAGGACAAGAGTGCCCTCTCTCACCACTTGATTCAACCTAGTATTGGAAGTTACGGCCAGTGCAATCAGGCGATTGAAAGAAATAAAGGGGATTTGAATAGGAAGAGAGGAAGTCAAACTTTCCCTGTTTGCAGATGATATGATCCTATATCTAGAAAACTCCATTGTCTCAGCCCAAAAGCTTCTTAAGCTGATAAGCAACTTCGGCAAAGTCTCAGGATACAAACTCGATGTGCAAAAATTGCTAACACTCCTATACACCAACGACAGTTAAGCCAAGAGCCAATTCAGGAACCAACCCTTTCACAATCGCCATGAAAAGAATAAAATACCTAGGAATACAGCTAACTAGGGAGATGAAAGATCTCTAAAAGGGGAAGTACAAACCACTGCTCAAAGTAATCAGAGATGACACAAACAAATGGAGAAATATTCCATGTTCATGGATAGGAAAAATCAATATCATTAAAGTGCCCATACTGCCCAAAGCAATTTATAGAGTCAATGCTATTCACATTAAATTACCATTGACATTCTTCACAGAACTAGAAAAAACTATTTTAAAATTCATATAGAATCAAAAAAGAGCTAAAATAGCCAAGGCAATCCTAAGCAAAAAGAGCAAAGCTGGAGGCATTATGCTATTTAACTTCAAACTATACTGCAGGGCCACAGTAATCAAAACAGCATGGTACTGGTACAAGAACAGACACATAGACTAGTAAAACAGAGTAGAGAACCCAGAAATAAGGCCCCACACGTACAACTATCTGTTCTTTGAGAAACCTGACTAAAACAAGAAAAGGGGAATGGATTCCCTATTCATAAGTGGTGGTTCAATAACTGGCTAGCCATATGCAGAAGATTGAAACTGGACCCCTTCTTTACACTGTATACAAAAACTAACTAGTGATGGATTAAAGAATTAAACATAAACCCCAAACTATAAAAACCCTAAAAGGCAACCTAGGCAGTACCATTCAGGAGAGAGGCATGGGCAAAGATTTCATGACAAAGATGCCAAAATCAATTGCAACAAAAGCAAAAATTGACCAATAGTATCTAATTAAACTAAAGAGCTTCTGCACAGCAAAAGAAACTATCAACAGAATAAATACACAACCTACAGAATGGGAGAAAATTTTGCCAACTATGCATCCAACAAAGATCTGATGTTCAGCTCTATAAGGAACTTAAACAAAAAACCCCATTAAAACAACCGCATTAAAAAGTGGGCAAAGGACATGAAAAGACACTTTTCAAAAGAAGACATACATGTGGCCAACAATCATATGAGAAAAAGCTCAGCATCACTGATCATTAGAGAAATGTGAATCAAAACCACAATGAGATACTATCTCACACCAGTCAGAGTGGCTTGGAATGGGTCAGAATGACTGTTATTAAAAAGTCAAAAAGTAACAGATGCTGGCAAGTTTGTGGAGAAAAAGGAATGTTTAAACACTGTTGGTGGGTGTGTAAATTAGTTCAACCATTGTGGAAGACGTGTGGCGATTCCTCAAAGACCTAAAGACAGAAATACCATTTGACTCAGCAATCCCATTTCTGGGTAGATACCCAAAGGAATATAAATCAATCATTCTATTACCAAGACACATGCAAGCATATGTTCACTGCAGCACTATTCATAATAGCAGAGACAGAGTCAACCTAAATGTCCATCAGTGGTAGACTGGATAAAGAAAATGTGGTACATATACACCATGGAATACTATGCAGCCATAAAAAGAACAAGATCATGTCCTTTGCAGGGACATGGATGGAGCTGGAGGCCATTAATCTTAGCAAAATAATGCAGGAGCACAAAACCAAACACTGCATGTTCTCACTTGTAAGTGGGAGCTAATTTATGAGAACACATGGACACTTAGAGGGGAGCAACACAAACTGGGGCCTTTCAGAGGATGCAGGGTGGGAAGAGGGAGAGGATCAGGAAGAATAACTAACGAGTATTAGACTTAATACCTGAGTGATGTTCGTGACCAGCCTGGCCAACATGATGAAACCCTGTCTCTACTAAAAATACACAAATTAGCCAGGCATGGTGGTGGGTGCCTGTAATCCCAGCTACTCGGGAGGCTGAGACAGGAGAATCACTTGAACCTGGGAGGCAGAGGTTGTAGTGAGCCCACATCAAGCCACTGCACTCCAGCCTGGGCAACAGAGTAAGACTCCATCTAAAATAATAACAATAATAATAAATACATAGAATAAACCTGGGTAATGAAATAATCTGTTCAAAAACCCCCGTGACACATGTTTACCTATGTAACAAACCTGCACATGTACCCCTGAACTTAAAACGCAAGTATAAAAAGGCAGGGTGCAGTGGCTCATGCCTGTAATCCCAACACTTTGGGAAGCTGAGGTGGGTGGATCATCTGAGGTCAGGAGTTCGAGACTGGCCTGGCCAACATGGCAAAATCCTGTCTCTACTAAAAATACAAAAACTAGCTGGGCATGGTGGCACGTGCCTGTAATCCCAGCTACTGGGGGTGCTGAGGCAGGAGAATTGCTTGAACCTGGGAGATGGAGGTTGCAGTGAGCTGAGATTGCGCCACTGCACTCCAGCCTGGGTAACAGAGCGAGGTTCCGTCTCAAAAAAAAAAAAAGGGAAAAAAAGAATATTTAAAAAAGAGAAAATATAAAAGACAAACAAAAGACACACAGAAAATTGTAGGCTTCCATTAAGGAATACTGGAAGGATAGATTGTAGTTGCGCCACCAGAAATGACTTCTTCAATCAAGATCCACAGGGGACCTGCTCTACTGAGACAGCTGCTGCGCTTGAGAGTGTCTGTGACGCAGGATGAGGAATCCGAGGCTGATGCCACTGCTGCCTCTGATAGAACTTCCTGTGAAAGCAAAAGAAGCAAAGAAAAAGACATTCAATGACTGAAGCAGAAAATCTTCAAATTTCCATATTCTTTTTAGAAAAAACATCAAAAAAAGACAAGAAAATGGTTTTGGCTTGACTTTCACTTTCCACATCTCACTCAAATGCATTTAATCTGAGGAATCTGATGTGTATCAAGGACCCTAGAGCAATAGATAAACGTTGTTTAGTTTCCCCAGATCTCAGTTAGAGATGCGTTGGAATCTAGGTTGAACAAACTAGTCGACAATATTTAACAGGGCCCAACAGTGAGAACAGCCACGTTTAGATCAGGAACAAGGAAACCTATGGACAGATCTGTTGTTAATGGGAGTTGTAAGCAGTAAACATTTGGCTCAATTCTCATAATGTGTATTTATAAATCATACCTCATAAAACTCATAAAGAGGATGATTCTGATTCCCCCAGAATGAAGTTTATGATACTTATTGTCCTCTTTTGTTTAATATTCTTAAATCATGAAAATAAATGGCAGCCAGTTCATGTCCAAAGTGATTGTGATATTGAGTTGTACACATTATGGTAATGCATTTTTCTTTTCTAATAAAGCCTTATATTATCGTCAATTAATCAATAATTGTATATGACTTACTAATATATCTGTATTTTAGACATAGCAAGACCTAGCTGACTTTTTTAACAGGACGGTATGGAAGACCCAGTTCACTCCGAGTAAGAAAGCATCATGTCTTCTCTTTGAGAAAACTGGGCCAAACTGAGGATGCTGGCCACGTGACCTACTCATGACTGCTAAGCAACAGAATGGCTGATATGACAGATTTGTTAATATAGATTCTGGTGTAAGCATATCTCTTTCCCCTTTTTGTATTTTGTTGTTTTTATCAGTACTGTATTTTCAATGAAGAAGAAGTTCATAAGGAAAAAATGAAAAATATAACTCTAAGCTAATTGGCTTTGAAGCTTTGGGGGATTCATTTTATTATGGAAGATCAACTGGAAGATAAATGCACATACACAGCATGAAAAATATCGACCCCACAGAAACCACAGGAGAAAGCTCAATTGGCTGGCAATGCTATCTGATTCAAAAGTGTATATACATAAACTAACTTGCATTGTGTTTGTTTTATTTATACTTGTTTATCTCTTCCAAGCAAGGACTTACTGATTACTTGAAAAAGAAGTCAATTAAAGGGGAAAAGGCTAAGATAAGAGAAGAAGCTGTTTTTAAAAAATACCTTTCTGATATCTTATTTAGAGGTTTTCATTGTGTAGTAAATTATTTTGTTAAATTTTATATTTTAAATTATGCTTGCAAGTTTTTTATTATTTAATATTTTAGCCCCTTTAATTCTTGCCTAAAAAATATTTATTCCTCAAGCATTAATGAGAGAAGAATCTCTTCCATCTAGGCAATAAGGAAAATAAAGTGGCTACATATTAGAGTCGAGTTTTCAACTCTTGTCTGGCCTTTTGTGTAAGAACAGTTGGCACTTAAGAACACCTTTTCAAGGTGAAGTCCTCTAACTGCTTTTATAAGCATGTGTGGGGTCATGAATAACAATGGCTTCACAGGGAGAATACATCTTCACATCTGATGGAGCATCTCGGAGATTCACTCCATTCCCAAATCTCTCTGAACAATATATATTAATCTTCAGAAGTGATAACCTTAATAGAATATGGTGCAAAGTTTTAAATGTTATTTCACATATTGTCTGATTTATTGAAAATAGGTAGTACTTCCAATGATATCACAAAACTAACAACCATCTGACCCCAACTACAGTTACAGAATATGACAGATACAAAATATTGTTATAATGAACCAGAAGAGGTATCTGGTTTTTGTTGCAGTAGAATTTAGATCTAAGGGGTACATAACTATAATTTGCATTTCTGGGACAAAAGAACTTGAGAACCAAAAGAGCTAAACATTTGCACATCGAGTTTGTATCCTGAGACTTTGCCGAAGTTGCTTATCAGCTTAAGAAGCTTTTGGGCTGAGACAATGGAGTTTTCTAGATATAGGATCATATCATCTGCAAACTGGGAAAGTTTGACTTCCTCTCTTCCTATTCAAATCGCCTTTATTTCTTTCAATCGCCTGATTTTGCTTTTGAAATTAGCAATGGAGAAAAATGCTTCAGCAAAGGTAGTGCAATGATTTGACAAGACTCACAAATATCCCAAAGATCTACTCATAAGCTTCTAATACGTGTAAAGAATATAGAAGAGCAGGAGAAAGAAATCACTGTCAATAACTGATCATGGAGAGGTTTGAATATTTCCAGCCACAGCCCTGTAATGTTCTTCCTTATTCAGATAGGATGTAGTTCATCTTTGGTTATGAATCCCTAAGGTTGGTCTGAGATGTCGTAGTGTTGGCAGAGCCTAAGCACAAGTTTACAGGGGGACTTATATACCCCAGACAACATAGGGAAAGACAGGGTGTATGACAAGTTAAAGCAGGCACAAGCTATCAATCTGTGCTGTCTTTTCCAAACCCTATAAAAACACATAACCAAGCCTTCATCTCTATTGCTTTTGTATTCTTACTTCTCTTGTTTTGATTCCTAATGTTTGTGGTTCTGGATTCTGGATTCCTTATCTGACTTCTATTCTCAAACTCATTTACACCTTTGATTCTTTTTTCTCATCTGCACTGGCTATTATAATGATTTGGTACAGCAAATAAGAAAATGAAAGACATAAAACTTTATCTACATCTTTTCTGTCTGTGTTTTAGTCCATTTGTGCTGCTATAACAGAATACCTGAGATTGGGTAATTTATAATTAATAAAATCATCATTGGCTTATGATCCTGGAGACTGGAAAGTCCAAGATTGAGGAACTGGCTTCTGGCAAGGGCCTTCTTGCTGTGTCATGTCATGGCAGGTGGCAGAAAGGCAAGAGAGGGCAAGAGAGTAAGAGGGGGCCATATTCTTTCTTTTATAAAGGCACTGATCCCACCTCTAAGAGTGGAGGCTTCATGGCCTAATCACTTCTTGAAGGTCCTACATCATAACACTCTTACAATAGCAATTGAATTTTAACATGAGTTTTGGAGGGAACAAACATTCAAGCCATAGCAACCTGCAAAATTTTTATGTTATACTTGGTGGCTCATTTGGAAGTTAAAGTTCATAGGATGGAGATTTGGGAGTAAGGAATTTAAATGAGTTCCTTGGGAAGGAGACGAGAATAATTGCTTTAAATGTCATATAGATGTGGAGTATTCACTTTAAATTCATTAATTATATATAGAAACCACGTTATGGGTTAATGACATTCACTGTAAAGATTCTATCTGCATTTATATTTTTATATTCACAACTTTTGGAATATTACCCATAAGAGATCTTATGGGTAATATTAGATCCCTTAGACTTAAATGTAGACAGCCTGTGCCGACATTTGCCACATAATATGTGCAAGTACATTTTACTATAATGTCATTGTGTTTGTCTGGATTAGAGCAGGATTTTCCTGTTACTATAGTGGCCCTCACACTCTGCTGTAGTGTGGGTGACTGATTCTCTCCCACTTGCCTTCCTTACAAAGGCTGATTTGACTGAATCTTTTGTCCTAGGCTTCCTTTTTGAAGTTGCCAGAATGGACCTCATTGGCTTTTTCAGAAAGTTTAATGTCCTGATGAAGTTCAATATCTCTCAAGGATATTCTATAGAAATCAACTTCTGTAATAAAGACTTTATCAGTGTAATCAGGACACATCTAACAAATGTTGGCCAGGGACTGTGGCTTAAACCTGTAATCCCAGAACTTTGGGAGGCCAAGACAGGAGGATCACTTGAGGCCAGGAGTTTAAGCACGGATAGCAGAGTGAGACCTTGTCTCTACAAAAAATTTAAAAATTAGCTGGATATGACAGCATGCACCTGTAGTCCCAGATACTCAGGAGGCTGAAGCGGGAGGATTGCTTGAGCTCAGGGGCTCAAGACTGCAGTGACCTACGATTGCACCACTGCACTCCAGCTTAGGCTACAGAGCAAGAGATCCTGTCTCCAACAAATAAATAAATAAATATGAATAAACAAATAATAATAATAAAATTAACATTTATTAAGTACTTACCATGTGCCAAGTTCTGTACTAAACAATTTACATGTATGGACTCATACAATCCTGAATAATTTTATGAGGAAAAACTGTTATAATTCCCATTTTATAGATGGGGAAACTGAAACAGAGGAAGGTTTAGTAATTTGCCCAAGTGCACACAGTAGGAAAAGACTGAACTGGTATTTAAATAGATATGTTAGTGAGAAAGTCCCAGAGTTAACATAAAGTGAATCACAACAAAGCAAGAAAACCTGTAATAATAATGATCAAAAAGCTTCTTTTTTAAACCATTGTTCTTCGTACTTGTCCATGGACTGTGCATTTTGAGTAACACCCAACAGTACAGTGTACGCTTTGGGAAATGCTTCATTAATTCGGTTAGATCCTCTATGACTGTACTTCCAGACCTCAGCTCTGAAGTTCCAGAGTCCTTTAGGAGCCTCGACTAAATAGGTCTGAAATTTTCCAGGGAGGGGTTTCAAGATATTCCATCACATTTACTTTAGAAATCCACAAAGTGATGGGAATAAGCTAAAGGTGTCTCATTCAATTTCCACTGTTACTGAAGGCGTGTTCTGCAAAGGCAGGAATTTTTGTGGGTTTCATTCTCTTTTATATCTCTGACAGAATCACGCCTAGAACATAGTGGGTACTCAAAAGATATTTGATAAATAAGCGCATTAAATAGCCATCATAGATCATAACCTGATTATATACCAGATTTGCCTTGAACCCTGAAGTTTAGAAGAGAATGGCAAGGGAGAACGGAAACGGATTTCAAAGGTCTGTCCTCTGCATTCCCCATTCCACTTGTTCTCACTGCTATTCTTATTCCACAACTCTCAAGAAAATTAAGATGTTTGTCCCAGTGGACTGGAAATGTTTGGTATCTAATTTCCTATAAGGACAAGGAAAATATTTTCACTCACAAATTCAGATAATGATACTTTTTGAAGGTTACTATGTGGTAGCCATTGGACATTTGGTAATGAACAAAATACCATGTAAGTAAGCACTTGCATAATAATTACTATGGACCTTTTATAAGTGATGCATGTATATTTATATATATTCTCATATACATATTATATACACACAGTATGTGAAAAGATATGTGATAGGCACCATGAAGTGTTTCACAGTATCATTGATAAAAATTACTAAACGTAATGTTTCCAAAGATATACACTATGTGTATATATGTCATATATAAAAATGTATATATAAAAACAACATGTATATATACTCACTGAACCATCATCACACTTTACATATGAGAAAAATAGAGCCAAAAACTTAGCAGAGGGCCACTATGAGCCTAATTAGCCATTGTCTACAAGCCACATTTTTACAGTAAGCTATGGTCCCCACTTCAACTTTAGTGGAAATGAGAGACATCTACTCACACAAATGCCTACCAAATCCCACAAATGTGACAGGTGCTGTGACAGAGCAGCAGAGGGTGTTATGAGAGACGGAAGTGGAGGGAAAGTCAGAATGGGACTCTGATGAAATGACCTTTAAGCTGAGACCTGAAAGGAGGGGAGTGGTTGGCCAAGAAAGGGCGGGGAAGGCATTCTAGATAAAGGAAACTGTGCAAGGCCGAGGCAGAGCAGGTGCATGCAGCCTTATACTGTTGAAGGAACTGGAGGAAGTGCATCGCAGTGAGAGCTTAGGAGTTGGGTGCAGGGCAGGGAAAAGGAACGCAGGACACAGCAAGAAGAGGCTGGAGAGTGGGGTCAGAGGGGCATATCACGTCCACAATGTAAACCATGCAAAATTTTACACACTGTTTTAATTTCAATAGGAAGTCACTGGAAGATTTTAGCAAGGATGTGACATTATCCTATTTATGTTTTGGAAATGTTAGTCTGCTTTTTGCACTTCCATAGCAATAGATAGTCATGATAATACATAGCACATTTATGAAAGAATATTTATTCTTTTAACAGATGTTTTCTTGATTACTTCAACTAGCTCATTTGTATCACAGATACCATGTGGACAACAGAAACCATATTTACATTTAAAAGTATTTAAAATTAAAATGTTTTACTGTAAATAAATATGATATGTAAAAGAAGCAAATTTAGAAACTGTGTGTTGCTAGGAAGAAAAGGAAATACGTGACAGAGACACTATTAAGTGCTTCACAGTATCGCTGATGGAAGTTATCAAAAGGAACCTTTTTAAAGCTACACAATGCTCATTGGCTATGTAAATGTTAAAAAACATGTATTTAGATATTTAGGACAATATTTACTATGAGGACTTCTCATGCAGTGAAATGCAGATGTAAACTTTTATTAATACATAATTATATGATAGAATTAATAAACTGTTTACTATTTCATGTGTATTTAAAATATTATGAATTAAAAGGCAAAAAAGCAACAACGTTTTAATAAAATTTAATCAAAAAGGAGGCTTACTTTGTCCTGTATAACGAAGAGCTAAGACTAATAGGTTTGCATTGATAATGTATGTTCTTTGCAAAACTACCATCTAGAAAAAAGAACTTAGCTACCTTTAGGGTGCCCAACGTTTGTATCTCATATAAACAAGCTGTCGTTTAGAATCAGAAGTAAAATCCATGGCCTATGGCACTGGTTAAAAGCAGACACTGTTGCTCTAACAGCTCCAACCTGGGCTGGTTGGAGATTGGCAGGAACTCAGCGGGAAACATCCAGAGCGGGCTCACGGTCCAGCAGCGCTCCCAGGAGGGCAATGGCAGAATAGCAGCCTGTTAGGCGGCGGGAGGAAGGCGAGGCACCAGTTACTGATACGTATGTCTGAGAGCGAACCTGAAGGAGAGAAAAGACTGCAGAAGGCATGGAGGTGACAGGTTAGACAGCAAGAGAAATGGCATAATGCAGAGCCGGTTAATGACTCTGGCAGCTTTCCACCTCTGAGAATGTTACAATTGGTAAGGGAGGATGGCACATGTGAATTATCTCTTGGTAAGAGGGAAATCCTTGACTTGAAAGACCTGAATGTTCTTGTCTATCAGGACACAATGAAATATTTAGATTCTGGGATAACAATGTACTAATGCTAGTTTTCTAGAGGTTATATTATTGAATCTGTTGCCTGTCAAATTTGAGAATACAAATGAAAAAAAATACCTGATTAATAAAGCCTAGAATATGTGCTAGTGATTGCAACATTCTGGTGAAAGGTTGTTCCGTTGGTTATTTGCCATTGATAAATTTTGGGTACAGGCAAATCATCACTGGACTCTCAGTAAATTGTACAAGAAATTGTTGGCTCATATTTTTAGGTGACCTAAAAATGCATAATATTCAAAATATAAGTGGAAAATATTAGTCAGCCAGATACCTCTTCTTTTTAATTATGCAAACGCAATTATTCTTTTAAAAAGAGCTGGAAAAGAGATGCCACTGTAGTGTTGGAGATCCTGCAGATATAAATTAGGAGTGAGCAGGGGTGGGGACAATTTTGGTTTAGCAATAAAAGGCATTTAGTAACACATCCAAGCTATGACAAGGCAGTGTAGAGAGGTGTGCTGAATTCTTCTTTGGCTCAAGGTTTCTCGGATTTTAGGTTTTCTGCCATTCCCTGTGTTTAGGCAACTTGATTAGTACATCTTGATAGTAACAGTACATGTCTCTCAGTTTTAGTGTGAGTATTGGCTGGGCACGGCGGCTCACACCTGCAATCCCAGCACTTTGGGAGGCTGAGGCAGCAGCATTGCTTAAGCTTAGGAGTTCAAGACCAGCCTGGGCAACATAGAGAGACACTGTCTCTGCATTAAAAAAAGAAGAAAAAGAAAGTGGAGTGTTAGTTCTAATATGATTCATGTAAAAGCTGTTAAGATAAAAAAAATCAGAATAAGTTTGTTTTCTTCACTTACAAGCCTTATCAGAAATTGAATTTACAGTTTCAAAGATGAATTATTCTCATTTAAGTAGTTGTGTAACTGTGCATAATGTCGTAACTATTTGATAGCTAAAGACTAATATTTTATGAAACACATACCTCTATGCCAGGCATGAGGCACTGTGTCAGTAAAATAGACTTGGTCTTTCCCCTTCATAGAGCCTAGAGGGTAATTTATTAATCTTAGAGGATAATGTATTCATCAAATTAACCGTGATTTGGTTAATTTGTAGCTTGTGTTAGAATACAAAGAAAAAAGAACAGTTTAGAATGTTTAAAAAGGATTGGCTTTGGGTAGAGAGTTCGATACCCGCACTTTAAGCCAGGCCGCTGCAGAATGGGGAGACCTTGGTGGTAACTCAAATGGAGCCATAGTAGGTAAGGATGGAGAGGATATGGGTGAAAATCCTATGCCAGGCACTGAGCATGAACACATGCATGATTAATTTCCGTGCAGTCTGATGAAGTAGATATTCTTACTATCTACATTCAATACTCAGGCAATTTGAGGTTGAGGCGCAATTAAACAAATTGCCCAAAGTCCCACAACTAGTAAGTGCATATTTTAATATTTCTCATTGCACACAAAATTAGACAATGGAAGATTTTTAGAAAGAAAGGATTAAAACTACTAGGGCTTTAATACACACAAATAGATATTAGTAAAAATGCAGAGATGCCCACGATAGGCATTATAATGAGACTCAACAATTGTGACCCCCTCACTCTTCTCTGTATACATTTATTGCTATCACAAACCTCCCCAATATTTTCCTGCTCATGTTCCTTCTAGAAAGAAGTCTTGGCCGGCTACAGTGGCTCATGCCTGTAATCCCAGCCCTTTGGGAGACTGAGGCAGGCAGATCACTTGAGGTCAGGTGTTCGAGACCAGGCTGGCCAACATGGTGAGACCCCGTCTCTACTAAAAATACAAAAAATTAGCCGGGCATCATGGTGCATACCTGTAATCCTAGCTATTTGGGAGGCTGAGGCAGGAGAATCACTTGAACTTGGGAGGCGGAGGTTGCAGGGAGCCGAGACTGCGCCAGTGCACTCTGCACTCTAGCCTGGAAAACAGAGTAAGACTTTGCCTCACAAAAAAAAAAAAAAAAAGAAGAAAGAAAGAAAGAAGTCTTCAGAATATAATAATGATTAGACATGAACCTGCAAGATTAAAGTATCTATCAGGAACAATTTCCTGTTTTTTTGTTTTGCTTTGCTTTTTTTTTTTTTTTTTTCTCTTTCGGCCAGGTGCGGTGGCTCACGCCTGTAATCCTAGCACTTTGGGAGGCCGAGTTGGGCCAATCACCTGAGCTCAGGAGATGGAGACCAGCCTGGCCAACACGGTGAAACCCCGTCTTTACTAAAAATACAAAAATTAGCCGGGCATGGTGGCGGGCGCCTGTAGTCCCAGCTACTCCAGAGGCTGAGGTGGGAGAATCGCTGGAACCTGGGAGGCGGAGGTTGCAGTAGCCCGAATCGCACCACTGCTCTCCAGCCTGGGCGACAGAGCGAGACTCCGTCTCAAAACAAAAACAAAAACAAAACAAAAAAATCTTAGCAGGAAGCAAATGAAAGGTCAAAGCAGATTATTGCAGTCAGTGGGCACTCAACTAAGGGACGCTTATAAAATGAAAACACAAAAAAATCCAAAAAGGCTTCGCCTCCTTCCTTTCATAATAAAATGCTGACACAACCTTAATTATAGTGTTATAAACAGTGCTGTTGGACCACTGCTTCACCATATGGGACTGAGAACTATAAATATGTTAGATATTGGTTCTTAGGAAGGGAAAATATAGAATATATCCTTTGTACGAATCATATTTTTATGAGGCTGCTGAAGAGTAGCTGAGTGTTGAATCAAATCACGAATTCTCGAGGCCATCATAATCAGAGTAGGCAAAGTATATATTTGCTCAGGGAAACATCTGTTAAGAAATTTCTCCTGAGTCTCATCAGTAGTTGGCAAGCTTTACTGCTTTAGCTATGTTTTCATTATTGGCCTGTCTGCAGAATAGTTTACACTGGTTGTCCTTGTATCATTAATTCACCGGTAAAGAAATAACCTTTTTAATGGCCCGCCTTTGTTGATAATGCTCACAACAAAATTTAAATGTTAAATAGTCACTCAGTGATTTGTATTTTATTCAATTGTGCTCTTGAATTTTATGTACATGCACAGAGCTCTGAAAAAGGATAAAAATAGTAAGTTATGAACTGAGTGTGAATCAACCATGGTGTTTACAGTTCTGTTGCTTCTGGAGCATTGCAGAAGTTGTGTCTTTAACTAATAATGCTTGGTTCGTAGGAGTCACACCATTACTTCTAATACTTCTCAGTGAAATTATTGAAATCAGCGACATAAAATATACATGGACTTTTTTTTTTAGTTCAAGTAGAGGTACCTTCCAGCAAAATATGCTTTCATCAAACTATCAAATTGATAATAGGAAACAAAACATTTTCTGGAAAAAGAAAAAGACAACCAGAAAATCATCTTTTTTGATACAGTTATCTCATAGGTATATGTTACCAGTGGCATGAATAAAATATTTCATAAACTTTTTGGACATAATTACCATTAAAACATACTGGCCAGCATCATATTATTTTCTCTCTAGATTTCCATTTAGTGCTTTCCATGTGTCACAGAGTCAATGTAAAGCTACCTGGATAAACCCATTAATGAATTGTTGCATAATGTTTTGTAGTTGCTTTGCAAGTGAATTATTTTTGCTATGGTGCTGCTAATACAGCAACCTCTATGCCGTCTGTGAGTACTAATATGGAATAATAAAAAATTGTAACTTGGTCCAACATTTTCTCTGGTCAAAATTTGATATAACTTGGCTAAAAATAAGCATGGAGAAAAACACAAGCACTATTTTGTGGTGTGTGAGATCGACCTGCAGTTGTTAACGCTGTTATTAAGTTTCAGTAATTGTTTAGGTCATCAATCTCTGACAAGAACCTGTCAGAGTGCTTGATGATATTGCAAGTAGCAAGCTGTGCTGCATTAAAAGATGATGAATCTCTGTTCAGGTAAAGCTTTGCCCTTTGGCTATCATAATGTATCACCACTTTGTTTACAAATGGGTATTCACTACGCTAAATGGCAACAGAGTGCATGCGATTTTATAAATATGAAATGTTGGCACTAGCTAATATCTGAACATCTAGTTGAAAGTGCAGTTGGAAGTCTAGGGAAAATAATCATAGTTACTTACAAGATAAATAATTTTGTAAATTAAAATCGTTGTGATTCGGCTATTTAAATGATTACAAGTTATTTTTTAAAATAACATGTTTCTATAGAATAACTCAATTTTAACGCTTGGTTTTCTCTAAAAAAAGTCTTACAATTTTTACCTAAACATAAATGTAGAAGCATCATACATAAATTTGATAATTTATCAATTTCAAAGGAATCTCTAATCTTTGCTATTAGATTCATGAAGCCATCAGCCACATTTTGTCCGGGTTAGTATTGTTCTAGACAAGAGTCTTATTTTTGGTAGGAAAATTATTTTCTGAACGCAGCAAAATGGAAATGACTTTATCTCTTCTTTTATTGATTGGTTTAAATGCAGCTAAGTGTTACTCCCTTGTATCCTTGCTTATTAATCAAAGGTGATATTTTACAGACGTGTAGGAGGAAAACCATGTAGTGTTTACTGTAACAACTCCTTTTGTTTTTGAGAGAGTGTCTCACTCTGTCACCCTGCTGGAGTGCAGTGCTGTGATCATGGCTCACTGCAGCCTTGATGTCCCAGGCTTGAGTGATCCTCCCACTTCAGCCTCCCAAGTAGCTGGGACTACAAGTGCACACCACCATGCCACGCTAATGTTTTGTATTTTTTGTAGAGACAGGGTTTCACTACGTTTCCCAGGCTGGTCTCAAATTCCTGGGCTCCAAGTGAGCCACCTGCCTCAGCCTCCCAAAGTGCTGGTATTACAGGTATGAGCCACCATGCTCAGCCTAAAGTCATAAAATATTACAGAAAGTATTGTAGTACCTTGGCTACTCTTCCCTAGTTACCTTCCTTCCCTCCATTCATATCCTGATACATTCATATCATTAGAGCATTTATTAATTTCACATATACATTTGTATTATTACTGTATAATTTATCCATAAATATAATGTAACATTTTGTATATTTTCAGTGTTTATAAAAATATGATGAGAATATATGTATTATTATTTAATTTGCATTTATTTGCTCAGTATTCTATTTTGAGTTTTCACCAGTTAATGCGTAGATCCCTGATTCATTCCTTTTAAGTGCTGTGTATTAAGCTGTTGATGGAGTATACCACAGTTCATTATCCATTTTTTTTTTTTGATGAGCTGTTAGGCCTGTGTCCAATGTTTCACATTACAAACACCATATGTTAATATCCCACCATCTGTCTGCTTATGCACGTGTGCTCCGTTTCTCTAGGAGAGTATGCACCTGGAAGTTTAAATGTTGTGCGTATCTACAGCTTCACTGGGACATTGCTCTATTTCCCTCCAGGGTATTTTCAATAAATTTATCTTTTCATCAAAGTGTGCAAGTTTTCTATTTTTCCACAACCTTGTCAATGATATTATAAAATATTTTTAAGTTTTATTAATCCAATGGATATGTTTTTCACTATTGCATTCTTTTTCATTTCCCTACTTAAAAATGAAATTATCTTTTCATACATTTATTGAGCATTTGGTTTCATCACTGGATTATTTATATCCTTTTAAAATTTCTTTTTTTGCCTATTTTCTTATTAATTAGTAGGAATTCTTTATATATTATTGTATCTAATTCATTTGTTAGTTACATGAATTGCCAGTAACTTCTCCAATTGGTGGCTAGTCTTTTTACTTGTGAATGGTATCAACTTGAAGAGTTAAAAATTTCATGTATTTAAATTCATCAATCTTCTCTTCAATGTTTTGAGCTTTTTGGATCCTATTTAAGAAATCTTTCTCAACCTTGCAGTCATAAAGATATTCCACTGTATTTTCTTTTCAAAGCTTTGTAGATTAGGTGTTGAATTTACTTAGAATGGAGTGTAGATCCATTCTATTTATATTTTTATCATGTATAAAATCTTAATTTTATTTTCATTACATACTTTTACTACATTCTCCTGATAACACTTATTGGAAAACATACTCTTCACTTATTTTTCATGCCTCCTCTGTCATATATCAAGTTTCCTTCTGTATTCAATTGCATTGGTCTAATTTATCTTTGTCTACTAAGGCTAGATATCTGTTAGGACAAAACTCATAGAATGATGGCAAACTCATGTGGTACCATGGTTCCAAATTAGAAAAAGATTTCCTTTCCTCAAGATGGCCTCCCATTGTGGTCTTTCTTATGTTTTTTTAAACTTATTTTTGCGTCATCGATTCCCCATGTAAATTTTAGGGTAAGACTGTCAAGTTCTATGAAAGCCTTCTTTAGAATTTTGCCTGAAATTGAATTGAAATTATGAATAATTTGGAAAGAATTATGTTTTTCTAATATTGTAACTTTTCATCCATGAGCAAGATTTATTTCTATCTATTCATGTCCTTAATTACCTCATAACTCAACAAGTTATGATGACAATTCCTGTTAAATTTGTTTCTAGTTATTAGAGTTGCATGGAGATTTTGTTTGGCTTTGATATTTGGCCAAAGCAGCTATTCAGTGAGGCTTCAACCTTGGTTTTTAGAAGACAAAATAACTTAAAGCCACCTTCGATATAATTTCTGGCATACTTGAACTTGAGTATGATCAATACTTCTGTGACCTCAAAGGTTTCTTTCATATATAAATAAAGTTACACATCAGTAGTACAAATAAGACATGTTATGTATTTATTCTGAATATCTGAATATTCATTTTCAAGTATATGTAAACATTCTAGATGTTAGAGTAAAAATTCTCACATTCTTTTTGTGGTGAAATGCTGTGTTACTTTGAAGTAAAACATTTTTAAGTTACTGCAAGAGTACAATGCTATAGTAATTAATAATGACTGTAAAATGTTAGTGTCATGAATAAGGTATTATAAACTTTCAAATAGATACGTAGAAAAATGTATTTGGAAATTAAATTTGAAATTGAAATAAAGTTAGAATATTAACAGAGAGCATGTTAGCTATTAAAGAATTAATGTCAATACTTTTGAACCAACAAATGTTCACACAATTTAAATACTATAAGACAGAATGCTATAGATCAAGTGATAATTTTAATCTTTGTGTAATTGTTCAGTGCACAGTATTTAAAAAACTGAAGAAATGAACCTAGGAACTCCAATTTTTACATACTTAACCACCTTTAGGACCTGAATGTTTCCCCTTAAACTACAATTGTACAAGCAACCTAATCTAGCAGCTGAAAGTGTGAAGAAATAATTTTTCTTGCATTATGAAATAAAAATAAATTTGACAACAAACATTTTAAAAATTATTTTTTACAGTTTTTTCATCCCTGTTATTACCTGGGGGAAAATATTTTAAATAATAAAGTTATAATGAAATTTATATTTTTTATGAGGTTTTAGAGTTATTCAGATTGCATTCTAGAAGTTCATCATGGTAATCATATTTGGCTTTGTCTCAACTGTGGTCGTGTATTGATTTTAACACTTGGGCACTTGGCCTTTGGCCAAAATATGAATTTGGTGCATCTCTATTAGATACTCTGATGTATTGACTATTATGGTTAATATAATCTTATTTTTCAAATTATGTTTCTATTAGTTTGTTATTAGGATGTTATTGAGTCATATGTTAATCTTTTATTGTCAAATTTGATTGTGTATAGCCTATTAGTAATCATGGATTTTTTAAAAATAAAAATACACTGTATTGAACTTAATTTACTAATATTTTATTTAGAATTTCTCCATTTATGTTCACAAAGGAGTTTTGTCTAAAGTATTTCCTGTTTTTATGTTGTCTTTGTGTAGTTTGCATATCAAGTTAATATTGGCCGAATAGTATTTGTGAAGGATCTTTCACTCTTTTTTTGATTCCCTAAAACAGTTGGTATAGATTATAAATTATTTATGATTTTTAGGGGGGAACAAGGCGAAAGTTTTGATTACCTTCAGTGTTGTTAATGACTATTATACATTCACCTTTTCAGCTTCATACAGGAAAAAAAACCCAGTCATTTATATATTTTCTGGAAAATTATAACTGTTTTTAGGTTTTCAAATATATTTCCATAAAGGTGTTCCTAGCATTCACTTACATTAAAAAAACTTACTGTATCTGTAGTTATATTTCCTTTATTCATAATAATAACTTGGTCTATTTCTCCTTAGTAAGTATTGCTGGAAAAAAATTTTACTTTTCAAAAATCCCAATACTGTATTGATTTTCATCAGTAAACATGTTTTCTTTGATATTGATTCTTTGAAATTTGTTGAGACTTTTTGGTGAGGTCAAACATTACATGTATACTTATATATTCCACTCTATGTAAAGTACTCATGCAATAGATACTGAAAAATAATTTTACAAATCCATTCTCTGGGTTCGTTGGAGAAGTGGCTGATCTGGGGCTGTGGCAGGGGAAATAAAAGATGAGCCTAGAGCATCGTGGAGTTGGGGGAATTGACATCTTTTACAATTTGAGTCCTCTAGTCCACAATCATGGTTGTGGTAGGTTGATGACATTAATGGCACCAACTCCTTGCTTCTCCCTGCAGTCACACTCTTTGCCACATACCTTTGCAGCTCCTTTGGAGAGTTAGAGTGGTAAATTCCTTCGTTTACTGGGATATTAGCAAACTTGCTGCAGAAGATTGAAAAGCACTTCTGCATTTCTGTTTATCATGTTGTTCCTTTCCCTTTATGATTAGAACATGCTCAAGCTAGTCCAGTGAAGAGATATAAAAAACTCCTAGAGCAGAACCAAGTCATCTCAACAGGCAGCCTCCTGACCTCCAAGTATGTGAATCCCCACCCCAGTTTACAGCCAGCCAACCTCCAGATATGCAGGTGACTTCCATCTGGCCCAGAAGAACTCGTCTGACTAAATAACCAGTGTGGGAAATTAGCTAAATGAATGCACGCCCTTTGAAGCCACAGAGCTTTTGGTGGTTTCTGATGCAACATTATTGTGGCAATAGAAATGATACAATGGCGTGCTCTTCCTTTTATTTAGGTCCTCTTTGATTTCTCTCAGTAATAATGTATTATAGATTTTCTCATGCAGTCCTTATACATTCATTAGATTTATTTCCACATACTTGACTTTTTAATACTACTTTAAAGGCTATTTTTACAAATTCCATTTTCTAATTGTTCCTGTTTCATAGAAGTATATGAAAATTGTTCATACTGTACTTTGAATATGAGGACTCCTGTTTTTTTCTTTAGATTCTGTAACATCCTGAGTTATTACCTCTTTAAAAGTTAGGTCTTAACCATTCTCGTTAATCTCTTCTTCAGAATATGTAATTAGATACATGGCATTTCTTTATAATCCATCTTTTGTGCCTCTTAACTCTTCTCACATGATTGTAATCTATTTTTCGCTCTATGAATCTATCGGTGTGAATTTCTTATTACTTTCTTTCAACTTATAAAAATCTCTGTTTTATGACAGTTTGTCTAGTCTATTAAGATTTAAACATTTCATTGATTATATTTTTTATTTTCAGGATTTTTACCTATTCTTATTTCAGTTATGCCAGTTTTTAATTTTCTTTAATTTTATACTTTTCATTTCTATCTAGTTTATTTTGGTTCTGCCAGTTTTTGTTTTCTGGGCTTTTTTTGCCATTCAAATTTAGCAGTGGGGAGTTGCACACCAAGATTCCACCAGTTTTTGATGAATGACTATTGCTTTTACTTTTTAAACAATGTTTTTGTTTATTTATTTGCATGTCCTAAACAAACAAGGCTAATTTTGCATTTTCACCCTGTTCTGTGATGCTGTCTCCTGTTGTCCCCCCAGGTCTCTTTTCTCCCCTTCTCCACCCTGTCTGTGTCCATGACTGAGCAACTCCCCAGCCCTCTGCTTCCTGTTTGGTTTCACCCAAAGCAACAGAAGATCAGAGGGTGGGAGAAAAGTGAAATTGGTGTATTTATTTCCCTGACTTGTCCCTGGTGCATCCCTGCAGGTTGATTGAGATACAGCTACCAAAATATGTGCTCTTTTTAGGCAATGCTCTCTGCAAAATATGAACACAGGGACTGGTCAAGCTACCTTGCTGAAGGCCTGGTCAACGCTTTTTGGAGTGGGTAGTGAAGAAATGAATCAGGATACATCTGAGCTGGACTTTCTGCCTGGGAGTCCTGCCTCTCTCTCTTCTCCTGTGACAACACTATGCATTTCAGGTCTAGCTTAAATTCCATGTCATTTATTAATTACCCTCCTCTCCTCATGGAGTTATAAAATATTTTTTCTCAAATCAATGAATCTAAGCCCTTTATTTGACAAATGGGGGAAAAGGGACTAAGAGAGTTGAATCAAGATTATGAAATGTGACATTTGATATTCTGTTCTGACTTTTAAAATTTAATTTCAACATACTTGTAAAATATAACTATTAAATATTGCTTATAATAACTTTCTGTCTATGAAGGTTTAGAATTCTTTTTTGTATTGGGACTGTTTTTTATAGTGTGCAACTTTTAGATCTGAAAGGAAATGCAGTGCTGAAATGCACCATGTATTAATTGTGGTTGTAATGTTAATCCTCAATTTAGAAGATTAAAATTGTAGAGTGAATGGACATTATTCTCAAAATGAGTTTTTTTTTTTTTTTTTTTTTTTGAGATGGAGTCTTGCTCTGTCACCCAGGCTGGAGTGCAGTGGCATGATCTCGGCTCACTGCAACCTCTGCCTCCTGGGTTCAAGCGATTCTCCTGCCTCAGCCTCCTGAGTAGCTGGGACTACAGGTGCATGCCACCACACCCAACTAATTTTTGTATTTTTAGTAGAGACGGGGTTTCACTGTGTTAGCCAGGATGGTCTTGATCTCCTGATCTTGTGATCTGCCCGCCTCGGCCTCCCAAAGTGCTGGGACTACAGGCGTGAGTCACTACGCCTGGCCAGTAAGTTTTTTATAAATACAAGGTGCTAATAGATGTTATATACCTGTATTTGCATTGTTTTAGTTTCATATAATAATCTAGCATAAATCCCTGTAACATCCAATTTAAGAAGAAAAACTTAGGTAAAATGCATCCCAACTCTAAAGACTTAGTTTACATTATTCATCACTAGTCCCACTAAAATAATAAATAATACAGCCTAGTCTTTATGAAGACTAGAAAGATTTAAGTGACTGAAAAATTAGCAGTTTTTTGCATTAGGATGTATAAAGGTTTATGTCTAAGCATCTTGAAATGCTGACAAAGAAACTTTTTTTGGCAAGAAAAAGTGCTGTATGGTAATTTTTACATTTTTAAAGAATGAGTAACAAGTAAGGGTTTAAAAAATTTAAATCTCATCAGACTAGCATAGAAATTTAGAGCTCAAAGAGACCTTCGAAATAATCAAATCCAATGTTTTCACAAGTAATGAAACTGAATTCTAAGAAAGTTAACGAACTTCTCTTAGAAAGCACAGCAAATTAGCCAGAATCAGAACTACAATTGAGATCTGCTGTTTCCTGTCAAGTCTCCCACTAAGCGGGCTGTGTCTCTAGACATCACGCATGCTGAGAATGGATTTTTAAAAATATGAGATGGTTACTTTTATTACAAGATTCATTCTACACGAAAGTTTATGGATCCTTTGCTCAATTTGTAGGATGGAACGGAGTGTTTGGCATCTCTACTTCATCTTTCGTAAAGGCTGAATGAACTCTTTGCTGCCACTTATTGAAGATAAAAGGAGGCAGAATTACCCTTAAGTAAATACTTTGGCCTCAGCATTTCCTCCACTTTGTACATTAATAAAAATCCCTTTCTGTCACCCTGTCATTTGACTGTCATTGTCAATCTACATAGAATGTTTCTTCATGAGAGGGCTTATTCATTCAACAAGATTTTATTAACCATCTGCTACTGACCAGAAACTGTGGTAGTCACTGGAGTGCCAAGTAAGATAAGTGGCCATGGAGTGCCATGGCATTCTTGTAGCACACATATTGTAGTAAAAGTAATCTTCACATACTGTTTAAAATATATTTATTGCAAATGTAATGTGAAGGGACACAGGGTAATCAATAGAGTAAAAAGGCAAAAAAATCTTAAAATGAGAACAGAAAAGTACTGATTGGTTGGGCAAAATGAAAGCCATTGATGACTTTAGTGATTTGAAGAGTGAGGTGAAAATCTGGAGTAACTTCTGAGAAAGTGACAATGGCAGCATTGAGTACCCAGCTGAAGGTGGACTGAAGCTGGATGGCAGTTGATCATTTTGCACAAAGTAAAGTGGCCTAGGGATTGGAGGTCTCGCTGAAGATGAAGAGCGGCTGGAATGGCAGTAAGAAAGTGAATGAGGCCGGGCGCGGTGGCTCACGCCTGTAATCACAGCACTTTGGGAGGCCGAGGCGGGTGGATCACGAGGTCAGGAGATCAAGACCACCTCGGCTAACACGGTGAAACCCCATCTCTACTAAAAATACAAAAAATTAGCCGGGCGTGGTGGCACACGCCTGTAATCTCAGCTCCTTGGGAGGTTGAGTCAGGAGAATTGCTTGAACCCGGGAGGTGAAGGTTGCAGTGAGCTGAGATGGCGCCACTGCACTCCAGCCTGGGCTACAGAGCAAGACTCCGTCTCAAAAAAAAAAAAAAAAGTGAATGACTTTGAAGGACTGATTTGGTCAGAGGATGCCATTACAGAATTTGGATTTCAGAGATGATAAAATGCAAGAGATGTAGGGTTCAGGGTTCTCCAGAGAAACAGAAACAATAGGATATTGATGTATCTATCTATCTGCCTGTTCATCTAGAGAGAGAGGTGGGGAGAGAAATGCTGTGCTATGGACTAGGTTGTGTCCACTTCCCTCGATTCAGATGTTGACGCCCTAACCTTCTATGTGGTGGTATTTGCAGTTGGGTCCTTTGGTAGGTAATTAGGTTTAGGTGAGGTCGTGAAGGTGGAGTCCTCTTGATGGGATTAAGAGCTCTTCCAAGACGGAACACCAGAGAGGCTGCTCTCTCTCCTCCTTGTGATGAGACAGTGAGAAGGTGCCATGTGCAAGCCAGGAAGAGAACCCTCACCAAGAATTGACCTCTTCCAGAGCTTTGATATTGGACTTTCCATCTCCAAATCTATGTGAAAATAAATTTCAATTATTTAAGCCACCCAATCTATGGTATTTGTATTGGCAGCCTGATGAGACTAACACACACATCTCACACACACACACACACACACACACACCTTAAGGACCTGGCTTCTGTGATTGTGGAGTATTAGAAGTTTGAAATCTGTACGGTGGACCAGCAGGCTGGAAACTAAGTTGGGAACTGATACTGCAGTCTTGAGTTTGAAATCCACAGGGCAAGGAGGTGGGCTAGAAACTCAGGCGAGATTTGATGCAGCAGCTTGGAGGCAGAATCCTGGGATGGGCTGTGGAAATGAAGACAAAATACCTGTCATTAAAGTTGAGGATGAGCACATGCAGAGCTAGGCTATTGGTTGATTCATGTGCAGAAGTCAGCTATTTGGTGCTGACAGTAGATATCTGACGTAATTAATATATACTGTTCTCATTCTTAGGACACACATTCAGAATTCTTTTTGCATTTTATCTCTTCAGTGGCCCAAATGTAACAAGAAGATTGCACAACTGGCCAGGCATGGTGGCCCAAACATGTATTCCTGATACTTTGGGAGGCCAAGGAAGGAGGTTTGCTTGATGCCAGGAGTTTGAGATCAGTCTAGGCAACATAGCAAGACTCTGTCTCTACAAAACAATCATACACACACAAAAATTAGCCAGGGACAGTGGCTTGTGCCTTTAATCCTAGCTACTCGGGAGGCTGAGGTAGGATTGCTTGAGCCCATGAGGTCAAGCAGCACCTTGTTTCAAAAAAAAAGATTGCTTAGTTTGTGATATTTTCAATGTGTCCTCAGTTTAGGAACTTTGCTATAATTTTTCACTTGCAATTATAATATTTAATATTTTTATAACTTTTAAATTGTGGCCTAATAGTAGACTGTTTCATAAAAAACACATTTATTACTGCTATTACTACTATTATTTCAAAGTTATGAGTAGTTAGGAAATAATATCATTGCATTACATGTGGTTAGCCTCATATTCCAATTATCTTCTCCTGATTTTAAAGAGGATTAGGCTTTATTATCTATATAAAAAAATCCCAGAGACAAAAGCAATGCACAGATGGCTATGCAGAGGGAGCCCCTGCTTTGTATTTGCAAATTCATAGATCCAGCATATGCATTCATTTGCAGCTCAAACATAATTAATCTAGGTGGAAGCCATTCATTTGTATCACAGTAATGTTGTCCTAGATTTAAACACAGAAAGACTTCTGGATCTGATCCCAGGTTTACAATAGCCTTACTTGAGAAAAATGTAATAGTTAATCCAACAGCAATACTGATATAAAAATTGAGTGCAAACATCTTATTTGTAACAAAAATATAAAGTTGAATTGTTTCTAGAAAATTGAAAGAATGTGGTGTTACTATTAAATGGTGACTCTTATACAGTATAGGTTTTAATATAATATAGCAATTCAACCAATCAACAGTACCTTCCAATCAGCTCTATACTTGAGACAAGTCAGTTAGCTTTCATACAACAGGCGCATTTTCACTTTACATATTATCTTATAAATACCGGCTTACAAGTTTGTGAAGTCAGAGGATTTTTTTAAAACATACCAACTGAATTACTGGCTAACATCATGGGCTAGCACTTTTACTCAATTAAAAAAAAAAGGAAAGAAAAAAGGGCTTTTATATATTATGAAACTCTCATTCTGTGAAGAAAAAAAAATAACTATTCAGAGGCTTTTGGTTGTAAATAAGTGTTAAGGGGAATCAGTAGGGATTTCCTCATCACAGTTCTTCACTCCAAGCCTGTATAACCTCCACCTTCTGTGAGCTCAAATGCATGAAGGGAGAGAAATGAAGTTACAGGCCAAACAAGGGTACATTTTGAATAGTTCCCATTCATCTTCCCATTTTATAGCTTTTAGATTACATTAATTACATAGCTTGCACCTATAAACAGTACTTGAAAAATTTCACTCCTCTCTCTATAGTGCTATTAATGAATTAGGCTTCTAATACTTAAAATGTATTTTAAAAGTTATATGTGCTGTGTATATATATATGTATATATATTTTATTTTTATTTTTTATTTTTATTTTTATTTATTTATATTTTCTTTTGAGGCAGGGCCTTGGTCTTTTACCCAGGCTTGACTGCAGTGGTACCATCACAGCTCACTGCAGCCTTGACCTTCAGGCAAAAATAATCCTTCCACCTCAGCCTGTGAGTAGCTAGGACTACAGGTTCATACCACAATGCCTGGCTATCTTAAACAATTTTTTTTTTAATTTTTAGAAGAGACAAGGTCTCACGATGTTGCCCAGGCTGGTCTCAAACTCCTGAGCTCAAGCGATCCTCCTGCCTTGCCCTCCCAAAGTGCTGGGATTACAGGCATAAGCCACTGCACCTGGCTATACACTGCATTTATTGAAAACCTTCTGGTACATTGAAAAAGTATATGTGAGTGCCTTCATAATCTCCCTTTGAAATTCTCTCACATTCATCAAGGAAATGACAAAATTAGCAGATCAATATATTTCATAAGTTACTGATTCAGTGCTCATAATCACCAGAGTAAAATATTAAGGAATGACTAAGTCAGGCCTTAAGGTTCCTTGTCATCTGATACTGTTACTTTCTAAATTCAGATTAATCTCTATTAATTGCTTTCTGACAGCATATTTTTTCTTTTATATTTATAAACTGTATTTCTGATAGATAAGCCAATGTAGATCAAGATGCATAAAGAAACACTAGAAATCTGGCTTCATTTTCTTTCATGTACAAGTTAGCATTTTGAAAGCATCTGCCACATTTACCTCTGTGTCCCTTGTCAACATTTGGAGGTAGCCGGTGAGCACTGCCATTTCTTTTATTTAGTAAGTGTACTTGTGAGTATTTCAACATGTTCTTATCAAGCAAGTGTAAATGTTAAGAGTAGTTCTGCTGCTTCAAGTCACTGCAGAGTGGCTGTGAGTTGCAGGATTTATCTGGGTGAATATACCAAAGAGTGTGTAGATGTTGTTGATAATTCTGCTCATGTTTTCTTTAAGAAAACATTCAAAGTTGGAAATACAAGTTCTAACATTTGATTTACTTGTGTTTCCAAGTTATTTGTTGAGCAACAGTCATCACATTTTATTTGTCCTTCCCTGTACCACATGTGCTTCTTCCTTATGAACAAAAAGTGCCACCTGCCTGCTCAGAGTTTAAAAAATCATTTCTCATTTCATAGTATTGAGCTGAGGGTGTTTTAAAAGATTTTATGATATTTATTTAAGTTATGATAGAGATTTGTGGATTGACTATGAATTGATCAAATCGACTACTATCTTCTAAAAGGGACTCATGCCACGGTAGTTATCCTTCATTTCTTTCTCATTATGTTCTTATTTTTTTGTGCGGGTGGCCATCAAAGATTGTTTATTTTGTAGTAGTGGTAATGCTGCTTTAGCTTGTATAGCAATAACATTATTTAAAGAGATATCTAATGAGGTGACGTGGAAAGGGAACCATAATTTGGTTCAGGTTAGGAGTGAGGAAACTGCAGAGTTTCTCTAAAATATTTCCAGAAGTAACGTGGTGAAGTGGTCCTCATGCAAAACCATTCATTATAGGTGTGCAGGCATTAACTCAGTTTAGTTCACATATCAGTAGGAACTACTAAAATGGTAGGTGACAAAATTCAACTCAAATCAGCTTAATCAGAAGTGGAAAAGCAATGTTTTACATGCCTGGAAAGTCCAGATGTAGAGAGGTTTCAGGGATGACCGGATACAGATTTAGCAAGGTCAGCTGACCTGGTTCTATTTCTGTGTCCATTTCTAGGCCCTGCTTTTCACATGGTGGCTTCATTTTCAGGCTCTGCATCAGGTCCTTCAGAACACCAGGCTCACATCACTCTCACTGAGAGCAGTTACTTCATCAGAAAATAGCATATCTCTTTCCTATAGTACCCTTACAAAATTCTCAGTTTGGCTTTAATTGGCATGAATTGGCTGACAAATTTATTCCTGAACTAATCTCTGTGGGTGGGGGCTTTGAGACATTTACACCAAGGCCACCTGTCCTCGTCTGGTTCTAGGGGTTGGATAAGCCTTATCCAACCACCTGCACTGGGTGTGGATGAAAGGGGATGTGGTGGAAGGCCCAGATCAAGATTCAGTGTTATGTATTGCCTTGACGTGTGTTGCCAGGTGGGCCTTGAATAGCCTAACTGCAAGTTTCCTTTCTGACTGTGCTCTGCAGATAAGGGCCTAGCCAAGCAACCCTTCTTACCAAGGGGCCCAGGCACAGCTCCTGCTTATCCCTGAGTAGTGGGTTTCAGTTCTTTGCCAGCCTGCAAAATTATTCAAACAAGCCAATCGCATACTCCTGTGGGAACCAAGGGGCACCTCGTCTTCTTGATACTGCAAAATCTGCCTCCCCCAGTCCCTTGCTGTTCCCTCTGCTCTCAAGCTCAGCCCCCATGTGGTCCTGCATGGCATGGAGTGCCCTCCCACACAGGCTGTGAGCTCATGCACAATTGTTGAGTTTGTCCAACCAGTGTGGGCTGTCGTGTATTTGGCCCTCCCCATAACCATATGACAGGAACTCCTCCCTCCCTGATGGGGCACATAAGGGGTAATTAAAACAGAAGGACGCCCCCGAAAATGAGGAGTCAATCCCACATAGGATGAATGAATGCTCTGTAGGTCCATAAATAACTGAAGTTAATTTCAGTTAGGATCCATAACTTGGATTCCAACAAGTATTCTCTGTACCTAGAATTCCTGGTAAGACATGAGAATGTAACTCTCAGATTGTTTTAGAGAATTTGGCTGTACTTGGAAGCAACATCATTTCAACTTAGAACCCTTTACCTGTTGCAGAAGGCAGGATTATGGAGTCAAGAGAACTAGGACTGAGTATCCTAGCTGATGAAGCACTGCATGTTATATCTTTTCTTTTCTTGGAAATTCACTATACTCATTAACATTTCAAGACTCTAATAAGTCCTGCAGTGAAAAAAAAAATCAATATTTTCTATCAAGATTTTCCAGGCATATTTGACACAGAATACATTTTTGCATACCATCTATTAATATTTAGGAAATAATTTAATAGAATATAACATCTTTGGATAATCTATTCTGCCACTATAGAAAGTTATATTTTTAAAAATTTGTTTTAAATATTATGAGAATATCTTGAATCTTTACAATTCTAGTGAATATAGTCATTAAACATAGATATTGTATAACATTTAAGAATACTTATATGGTCTTGTCCTGAAGAGATCTACACCAGAATTAAGATTAGACTTAGATATCTCAAATTCAATCGACCATTTAAGTTGAACTTCAGTTCTTTGATTTACTTCTCTAGATTAAATCCTTTAAAGGCTGTTTCTTCCTCGATATTATTTGGGAATATAAACCCAATCTTATAAGACCAGAAAAAAGTATCAAGTAGTTATTTCTCCTTTAATCACAAAACCCTTGCAGGAGATAAAAGATTAGCCTCAGACTTTCTGACCTATAATGTTAACATATTTTAAAAGACCATCATTTCAAATGCTCTAGTTTCTTTTTTGAGCAAACTGTGAAAAAACAAAAAACTCTTCTAGTATCTGTCTTCTGTGGTCCTCACTACATATCTCCTGAATGAGTGTATTATAAAGTAATGTGTGATGCAAGTTCTGATGAATGGTTCATGTATGTTTTCTGCACATTTCCAGTTATACAAGTAATTAATTATGCCAATAAAAACCACAAGAACTCGCAACACATGATAAAATAGTGCAGAATGGTTGGGATTGTGAGAGGTATGCTACAGTTTTTATTTGAGTATGCCAACAAATGACTGTCAGTTCTCTGAGTTAATTATCTGTGTTATATTTAATACACACTGTGTAATTCTGCAGGATTGTGGGTAGTCTTTCCCTGGAAGAAATGTGACTGGTTGTCAGCAAGGGGGATGGTTTTATTTCTGACAACAAAAGCAATCATGGTATTTTAGATTTAATGAAGAAATACTTACCTATGTAACTATTATTGTTTTTGAAACAATGTTACCTTAAAATATATAAAGGAGTTTATTTTTAATTCTTCTATGAGAAATAACCACAAATATTTTAACTAATTAAAAATAAAATGTCTTGGATGGAAAGGAGATTAACTGTGCTAATTAGCGTAATATTCTGACAGAGCAATATATGGGGACTTGGGGATGTCTCATAATAGATATTGAAATATTCCAAATTGATAAACTCTTTTAAGATTCTGCTAGGCTCAAATGTTTATTTTTACAATCTCTATTCGTTTCTTTTCTTTACTATTTATTTATTTATTTATTTTTTGAGTCAGATTCTCCCTCTGTCTCCCAGGCTGGAGTGCAGTGTTGTGATCTCAGCTCACTGCAACCTCCACCTCCTGGGTTCAAGCGATTCTTATGCCTTAGCCTCCCATGTAGCTGGGACCGCAGGCACATGCCACCATGCCCAGCCAATTTTTTTGTATTTTTAGTAGAGACAGGGTTTCACTATGTTGGCCAGGCAGGTCTGGAACTCCTGGCCTCATGTGATCCACCCGTCTCGGCCTCTCAAAGTGCTGAAATTGCCATTGCGCCCAGAAGTAGTTTCTTTTAGAAACATGATTGAAAACTCTCTAGTTCTGCCTTGGCAATGTGAACCTAAGTAAAATATATTTGCAAGTAAAGTGGCATATTCAAAAATTCCTGTGCTCTTACTTCTCTTCAAACAATTATTTATTGAATGTACATAAATGATACAAAATCAACCTCATGAAATAGAAACAGATGACCAGCTCTGTGTCTGTAACTTTGGACTAGTGGGAAAAGTGTGTGTGCATGCAAATGTAATTCCTAATTCTCTTGACAAGGAAAGCATGGTGGATGTTCAATATTCTCATTAGTCACTATGGTTTTTCTTAGCACCTACCACAGGTCTAAGTATATGATGATACGTGTACTGTTGTCTGTCTCTTACTCTAGACCTTTTTATTTTTTTGAGACAAGGTCTCACTCTGTCACCCAAACTAGAGTGCCGTGACACAACCATGGCTAACTGCAGGCTTGACATCCTGGGTTCAAGTGATCCTCCCACCTCAGCCTCCTGAGTAGCTGGGACTAAAGGTACACACAACTACACCTGGTTAATTTTTTATTTTTTGTAGAGATGGAGTCTCACACTGTACTGCCTAGGCTGGTCTTGAACTCCTTGGCTCAAGCGATCCTTCTGCCTCTGCCTCCTAAAGTACTGGGATTACGGGTATGAGCCACTGTGCCTGGCGCCTGCCTCTAGGTTCTTAAGCAATGTAAAGGCAATAGTACTGGAGTACTAGCAAATATGCACCATATACACATATACAAATACACATGCATTGACATATACATGTATGTATACGCTTGCTGTTGCTGGTGTAACAAATTACTACAAACTTACCAGCTTAAAACAAAACAACTTTATCATCTTACAGTTCTACAGGTCAGAAGTCTCACTGGGCCAAGATGAAGGTATAAGCAAAGTTGTGTTCTTTCTGGAGGTTCTCAGGGAAAATCTATTCCCTTGTGTTCTGAAGTTTATAGAAGCACTTGCCTTCCTTTGCTCCTGGTCTCTTCCTCCATTTTTAAAGCTAGCAGCGTTGCATCTTCAGATCTCTCCCCGACTCTGACATTCTTGCCTCTTGCTCACAGGGCCCCTTGTGATTATATTGGGCCCACCTAGAAGACCCAGGAAAACCTACCCATCTCATGAACCTTACCATAATCATATCTGCAAAACAATCCTCACTACAATCATATCTGCAAAACAGTCCTCACTACAATCATATCTGCAAAACAATCCTCACTACAATCATATCTGCAGGTCCCTTTTACCATATAAAGCACAAAAGACTAGGATGTGAACATCTTTGGGGGTTATTATTCTACCACCACTATACCTATACCTATATGTATATCTGTTTCTATATCCATATTGGTATGTATTTATGTATATATCTAGGGAATACAATTCTCATTGTACAGATTTATGATTGAAATGAATATAATTTTATTTCTATTTTATCATTCAGTTTAAATGCTCTTTTGGTAACTCATTTTCTAAGGGACTCAAAAACAATTTCAGTCTAGTCAGGGTTATATCCACAAAATGTCAAAGCCTAGGGTGTGAGTCCATGAAGGCCCTGTCCGTCAGTCCACACAGCACTGCTGCTGGGATGGCCCTCATTCCTGTTACAGGATGCATATTACTTGGCAGCAAGAGGTCATCTAATTCCTATTTTACATGTACTCACTCATGCATTCATTCAAGAAATATTTATTATGTATGGAATGCAAAACATAAGATATCATCCCTTATCTCAAGGAAACTACTTTCCAGGAAGACAGACCCATAAACAGATAACTGAAGTAGATTCTGGCAAGTACAATGGCAGAAATGTACATAAGGTAGGATGTGAGTATGGAGGAGAGAGATCGAATTCAGCTTGGGAGTGATGTGAAGTTCGATGAGCAAAGGCTCCTGGGGTTGCTGACAGGAGAGCTGAGACTTAAACAATGAGAAAGAATTTTCTAGGAGTAACAGAGGTACTGGTACAGCCAAGCCTCAAACTTCCCTGAGGACTGGAGATGTATCTGAAATTCAACTCAACAAAACAATTATTGAGCTGTGATGTATGCTAAAGAGAAATACAGTGACCTCTGAGAGTGCTTGATACCTATACTTCCCCTTATCAAGGGGATTAGGAAAAGTGTCTCTGAGGAAGTTACAGACATTAAGCAAGTAATTACAAGTGTGATGAGCTCCACGAAGTGATGCCACGGTAATGCAGAGAAAAATAATTTAACCTAGTCAAGGGGACCAGGGACTGTCACACAAAGAAATTGGTGTTTAAATTGAGACCTGATGGATAAGTAGGATTTAACAAGAAAACAGAAAGGGAAGCAATGGAATGTAGAGAGGGAGAAAGAGAGACTAAGAGTAAGCCTGAAGGAAGGTACATGTAAGGACTTATGAATCAGGTTAGGATTTTACAATTTGTCATAGATTCATTGGGGACCCTTTGCAAAATTTTAGGTTTGGAAATAACATGACCAGAATTTTAATTTTAATCCCTCTGGCCATAGGAAGTAGAGATTAGATTAGAGTCAGGTGTTAGAATTAGGAAGCTGTTGAGTATCCCAATAAGACCCTGACTTGGGCTGAGTGGTATTAGCGTGCATGGAATGGAAACAGTCCCTTCAAGAAATATTTAGAGGGTAGAATATTTATTGAGTTCTTCTTATGTTGAAAACACTATGTTAAATTCTGAAGATGCTATAATGTATGGCACAACGCCTGGCACATAGGTGCCCAAGTATTTTTAAGTTGGTAAATTAATGTCTGAGATAGAGTAGCAAGAGACAATGACATGGGCCAGATCACGGAAGTGTTATACATGTGTCGTTTCAGTGTCATAAACAAGGGTACTCTGACATTTGCACATTTGTATTTTTTAATTTTTTTTTTTATTAATATTATTTTTGAGACGGAGTCTCGCTCTGTCGCCCAGGCTGGAGTGCAGTGGCCCGATCTCGGCTCACTGCAAGCTCAGGCTCCCGGGTTCCCGCCATTCTCCTGCCTCAGCCTCCCGAGTAGCTGGGACTACAGGCGCCCGCCACCACGCCCGGCTAATTTTTTTTGTATTTTTAGTAGATACGGGGTTTCACCGTGTTAGCCAGGATGGTCTGGATCTCCTGACCTCATGATCCGCCCGCCTCGGCCTCCCAAAGTGCTGGGATTACAGGCGTGAGCCACCGCGCCCGGCCGCACATTTGTATTTTATTGGGGAGATGTTTGGCTGTTTCAAAATGAATTAGGGAAGATAATATGCTAGATAGAATCAAAGGAGGCCATTGAAGTAAAATACAATGGAACGTGAACCAGTCAAGTGATAGGAGATACAGAAAAGCAGAAACACGTGTAAGAAATAGTAGGGAGGCCAAATTAGAAGTGATGCTTGAGTGAGATAGAGCAAGAAAAAAATAAGAGTCAAGTATGACTTCCCAGTTTCTGATATCAAAGCATGAAAATGATAAATGTGAGTCTGGGGCAAACAACATTCAGGTGGCAAACACGGGGTGAACATGCCAGAGCTACTTATTGGTGACGGATACATAATTCCATCCTAGAATACCCTGCCAGTGAAAACCCAAGTATAATCCTGCTTTAATTTTTACCTGATTTTTCCCCATGATTAACCCAGGTTTTGATTTGTATTTTAGTCATTCATGATGATTGGTTCACTGCCATTTTTCCTGATGCTTTAATATAATGTGCGTTGGGGGTGGGGGGCGGATCGGAAATAAAACATTTTCTTAGGAGATAATTTGTTATTTGTCTATGGCTTTTTTTTTTTCCTGTTAGTATACTTTCTTTCTTGTGTAAATTGTTCATGTTTATGAGCATTGGACCAACAGCTACCTAATAGTTGTTTATTTTTGTATGATGAATAGCTTTCAAACTGTTTATTGTATTGATCGGATTACAGTGAAAACTGCACAAGAACGCTTCCCACAGTGCTATTTTTCTCACATGGTCACCACCAAGCAAAATTACATTCTGGGTAAAAAGGAAGAAATACATGAAACATACACTCTCGAGACCAACAATAAATAATTGCAAAATAATTTCCAAATCCTAGACTCAGTTCCATGAAATATAACTCACGTCCCTTGGGGTTTCCAGCACTTTACCAGTCCTTGCTGAATGCATTTTTTGTCACACATCTTGTGATCCTTCACACTTTGGATCCTCCACACCCACCTAATTTATATATATATATATATATATATATATATATATTTTTTTTTTTTTAGTAGAGGTGGGGTTTCACCATATTGGCCAGGCTGGTCTCGAACTCCTGACCTCAGGTGATCCTCCCGCCTCAGACTCCCAAAGTGCTGGTGAGAGGTGACAGCGTGCTGGCAGTCCTCACAGCCCTCACTTGCTCTCAGCGCCTCCTCTGCCTGGGCTCCCACTTTGATGGCACTTGAGGAGCCCTTCAGCCCACCGCTGCATTGTGGGAGCCCCTTACTGGGCTGGCCAAGGCCAGAGCCGGCTCTCTCAGCTTGCAGGGAGATGTGGAGGGAGAGGCGTGGGTGGGAACCGGGGCTGCGCACGGTGCTTGCGGGCCAGCGTGAGTTCGGGTGGGCGTGGGCTCAGCGGACCCCGCACTCGGAGCGGCCCGCCGGCCCCCCCGGCCCAGGGCAGTGAGGGGCTTAGTACCTGGGTCAGCAGCTGCTGTGCTCAATTTCTCGCCGGGCCTTAGCTGCCTTCCCGCAGGGCAGGGAAGGGCTCGGGACCTGCAGCCCGCCATGCCTCAGCCTCCCCACACCTCCAGTGGGCTCCTGTGCAGCCCGAGCCTCCCCGACGAGCGCCACCCCCTGCTCCACAGTGCCCAGTCCCATCGACCACCCAAGGGCTGAGGAGTGCGGGCACAGGGCGTGGGACTGGCAGGCAGCTCCACCTGCAGCCCTGGCGCAGGATCCACTGGGTGAAGCCAGCTGGGCTCCTGAGTCTGGTGGGGACGTGGAGAACCTTTATGTCTAGCTCAGGGATTGTAAATACACCAATGGGCACTCTGTATCTAGCTCAAGGTTTGTAAACACACCAATCAGCACCCTGTGTCTAGCTCAGGGTGTGTGAATGCACCAATTAACACTCTGTATCTAGCTACTCTGGTGGGGACTTGGAGAACCTTTGTGTCCACACTGTGTATCTAGCTAATCTGGTGGGGACGTGGAGAACCTTTGTGTCTAGCTCAGGGATTGTAAATACACCAATGGGCACTCTGTATCTAGCTCAAGGTTTGTAAACACACCAATCAGCACCCTGTGTCTAGCTCAGGGTGTGTGAATGCACCAATTAACACTCTGTATCTAGCTACTCTGGTGGGGACTTGGAGAACCTTTGTGTCCACACTGTGTATCTAGCTAATCTGGTGGGGACGTGGAGAACCTTTGTGTCTAGCTCAGGGATTGTAAACGCACCAATCAGCGCCCTGTCAAAACAGACCACTGGGCTCTACCAATCAGCAGGACGTTGGTGGGGCCAGTTAAGAGAATAAAAGCAGGCTGCCCCAGCCAGCAGCGGTAACCCGCTGGGTTCCCCTTCCACACTGTGGAAGCTTTGTTCTTTCGGTCTTTGCAATAAATCTTGCTGCTGCTCACTCTTTGGGTCCACACTGCCTTTATGAGCTGTAACACTCACTGCGAAGGTCTGCAGCTTCACTCCTGAAGCCAGCGAGCCCACCGGGAGGAATGAACAACTCCAGACGCTCCACCTTAAGAGCTGTAACACTCACCTCGAAGATCCGCAGCTTCACTCCTGAGCCAGGGAGACCACGAACCCACCAGAAGGAAGAAACTCCGAACACATCCGAACATCAGAAGGAACAAACTCCGGACACGCTGCCTTTAAGAACTGTAACACTCACTGCGAGGGTTCGCGGCTTCATTCTTGAAGTCAGTGAGACCAAGAACCCACCAATTCCGGACACACTGGGATTACAGGCGTGAATCACTGTGTCTGGCCAAAAAGGATCTAATCTTATAGCAGTGGAATGAGGGGGAAGCCCAGCAAGGCCCATCGGTTTGGATTCTTCCTGGAGTTTTGGGGCCTGACCCTTCTGGAATGGGGGTTTTATGACTCATAATCGACAAAGTAAGTCAAATAATTTTTCTTTCTTTCTTTCTTTCTTTTTTTGGTTTTAGACGGAGTCTCGCTCTGTCACCCAGGCTGGAGTGCAGAGGCGCAATGTCGGCTCACTGCAACCTCCGCCTCCCAGGTTCAAATGACTCTCTTGCCTCAGCCTCCTAAGTACCTGGGACTACAGACGTACACCACCACACCTGGCTAATTTTTGTATTTTTAGTAGAGATGGGGTTTCACCATGTTGGCCAGGTTGGTCTTGAACTCCTGACCTCAGGTGATCTGTCCACCTTGGTCTCCCAAAGTGCTGGGATTATAGGGTTTTTTTGTTTTTTAGAGAAAGTGTCTCGCTCCATCACCCAGATGAGAGTGCAATGGAATAATCATGGCTCACTGCAGCCTTGAACTCCAGGGCTTAAGCCATCCTCCTGCCTCTGCCTCCTAAGTAGCCAGGACTACCAGCACGCACCACTACACCTGCTTAATTTATTTTTATTTTCTATTTTTTGTTGAAGTGGGTTCTTGATATGTTGCCCAGGCTGAGAATTTCGTTATGGCCAGCTGTGACACAGAAAGGTGAGGAAAATTAGAGTAATATTTTTCACTTTATGGCTGCCCTTGGGGAAAAAGGGTTCTGTTTTGTATGATCTACCCTGGGGAAGAGAAATTCTATTTTCTGTGTCTTGCCTCAGGGCAGAATGAGAGTGAGACAGGAGGGCAGAAGAAAGTCAAAGAGAAACTTTGCTTCTGAGGCCTTCACTTTGGGGTAGCATTTTCTGACTCCACCACCACCTACTTTCTGTGGTTACAATCTGCAGCTCACAGGTCTGAGTTGGGGCCAGAGTGGATGCACCATAGACTCAGACAGATAGCTTCTCATAATGACCACGTCCAGGTTCAGGGACCACCACTGTTACCTGACTCTTTGATTCTCACAGGGATTTTATCTTAGGAATTTGTTGCCCTTCACTTTCTTTATTGCTTCTTCACCACTGGGTCCTGGTTGGGCCTTCTCTGTCCATCCCAATTTGCATAAAAATTTTTGGGAAATGTTGAGTTTTGATCTCTTACCTTCCAGGAGACCTTGGGATCCTATTTAAATCTGAATATCCCTTTTCCAGGAATCTTCAAGCTTACTTATTAATGTTTTCTTTGAAAAAATAAAGATGTCTTTTATCAAATATACTGCTACAATTTTGTAGGTACCAAGTTGTTGAAAATCCCTCCACCGGAATCTGTATTTGCACCATATCTGTGTCCCTAACCCATCCCTACCTGTATTTAATCTCTACATCCATCATTTAAAATCTCCATCCCTCCCCTACCTCTCTTTATATCTCTGCAAGTAACATAGTCGTTACTTTTTCCTTATTTTGCTCTGACTGCTTAATTTTACTGGCATTACTACATGAATAGGTAAATAAATTAGTGTGCCAGGAACTCAGCGGTGATTTGGTTTTGAATTCACACAGTGGCTGGAGAAGAAGAAATATGGTGAAGAGATGCAGGTATCATGAGGAAAGCCATAGGGCTTGATGAGCAGTGCTTTGAGATGTTGGGGAAAGGCAGAAATCAAAGATGACACCATGTTTAACCACCTGGTTGATTTAAAGAGTAGTAGTGGAATCAACATTATTGGGGGAGTCAAAAGATATGAGTTATTTTGTAGGGAAAAGCATACATCTAGTTATAGATTGATTTTGTGTGTGTGTGTGTGTGTGTGTGTGTGTGTGTGTTTTGAGATGGAGTCTCACTCTATTGCCCAGGCTGGAGTACAGTGGTGTGATCTCGGCTCACTACAACCTCCGTCTCCTGGGTTCAAGCAATTCTCCTGCCTCAGCCTCCCAAATAGCTGGGACCACACATGTGCACCACCACGCCCAGCTAATGTTTTTGTATTTTTAGTAGAGATGGGGTTTCACCATGTTGGCCACACTGGTCTTGAACTCCTGACGTCAAGTAATCCACCCACCTCAGCCTCCCAAAGTGCTGGGATTACAGGTGTGAGCCACCACGCCCGGCCTACATTGATTGAATTTGAAAATACATTTAGATATCAAAGTGGGAATGGCCATCACTCTAATAGACTTTTCAGAGCCAGAATGACTACAGTGAACCTTGATGTGATTATCATCGGGCAGTATCTGTGTCAATGTTCACATATGGTATAGTCAGTCCAAATTCTCACTTAAAAGTAGAAGAATTATGATCAGTAGAAGTAAAGTTCTGCCCTCTATTAAAGCTAATGGGCATCAAAAATTTCTTATTTATTTTACATGAAAAAAACATAAAGAATGTTCACTGAGGCTTAGTGGTCTTTTGTGGTTCCATTTTTCAGGAGAGAATAGGAGGAAAAAGAAACTCGCTGAGGCTGTTCCAAACAGGAAACGGACTATGCTGTCTATTAATCTCCATTCTCCTTTGAGTGACTTTTCTTTCTTTATTTAAAGATTTATTTCCAGTCATATGCCTGTGTTTTCATAGCCATTAGGATAGGGAATTATAAGAAGAAATAGACACGGATAAGAAAGAAAAGCAATGAGTTTTATGTGTGGATGAGTTTAATAAATATTAAGAGCAAAACAGATTTTTAGAAGGCATCCTTTACAAATGTGCATAACCCTTTGTGATTCAATTATAAATAAAATACTCCTCTACCCTCTTTTTCTTGAGAGCCTCATGATAAAGCTTCAACAACCGTGTGTTTAGTACTCAAGAGAGACTTTTAGAAAAAGGTCTTTTTATACATACAACATAGTACAAAACAGAATCATTAGAGAAAAGTAAAGCAGTCAATATGACCTACAGCTTCCAATTTTCAACTTAATATTGAAAGTTGCTTTTCTTTCAGCAATTATTGATGTGGATGAACTAACTGACACCATTTTAAGTCATCTGTAGAATTCTTTTTCTAACCACTTAAGAGAAAACAAAAAAAAAGCTGTAGTTCAAAACTTATGAAACTTTAAAAGAACTCATCTGCATCAACACTAAAATGTCAATGGTCAATGTCTATTTTCTGCAAATACAAAATTTAAATTTAGAATTTTTTTTGGTGACTAAACTGTGCATTAGAATTTATTTACACACTCTCATTTTGCAGACACAGACCAAAGGCCAAAGATGTTAAATGACTTGCCTGTAGCATTCAGCTAATTAGCATTGAATCGGAGATTCTTGAGTCCCAGGTATACAGATCTTTAGAACAGTTCAAATCAAAGCTAAAGAAAAGATATTATTGTCAAATTAAAGCAGACCCTCAGTTTTTCATATATCACATTTTTTATAAAAGAGAAATGAAACAATAATGAGTTTAGTGTTTTTCCATGGACTTAAAAATATTTTCTTATTTAAAAATTACTTCCAGTTAGATCACCAAACTGAGATGAACTTTCAGTGTTTTTGAGGTTCACACAAGTTCATCATTTTGACCAGAAATCATGTGACTGCTATTTCGAGCTTTGGCAGAAACTACTAGAAAAAAGTCCCTCAATGGTCAGAAATGACCCTTCTCTATTCCCTCCACCAGAGCTTGAAATAGTGGGATGATTAGGGAATTAACACTTGGCTTAGTATTCTTATGACTTCTCCGGGCTGGCCCTCACCACTAGGTACTGCATATCTTAGAAGTCAGCCCTCTTAAGATTTTCTAGTCCAGTGGGTTAGGAATGTTCAGAGGGCTTGTGGCTAAGCACTTGTGTTAATTTCTTCCTTCTCCCACATTTTATAGACTGGAAAACCCCTCTGATTTTTCATTTTATGAATTTGGAAAAAAGTCAGATGTTTAGATTTAAAAAGATATTATCATTCAACCCATTAATGGCATATTTTGCAAGTTTACCTATGAAGAAGACTAATGTTGATAACAGCAGTAGAACAAGACATAATTATTTTACATTAAATATAGCATTTATTAAAACTTTTGTGTGCTGTTTCTGTAGAGATGAGAACCAGACATTTATTTCCTTCAAATTTCTCATTAATGAATGTGCTTATATGTTAAAGCACAACACTAAGATTGCAATTCTAGGCTGCATTTTTGGAAACCTTCCATGCTCTTTTTGAAATTCCAGGGACTGGAAAATTAGGGCCATTTTAAAGTTTTTATATATATAAAACAAAGCCCAAAATAACAAAATTACAAAAGGCAAACTACAATCAGCTGAATGGCCACTAAATTGGCTAGGACTTATTCCTCTGCTTGTATTGATTGGTTGAGCATGGCACCCTCTAATATTAGACTGAGCTTAACTTGTGGAGAGGGCCTATTGCTCAGTTGGATGGAGTTGCTGTCACAGCACACCTGTGACATTAGAGTTGTCTGGCCAATTTAGCTGAAAGGGTTAGAGAGTGGTAACTGTGAACTCAAGGTTGTGATCATTTTCTGCTTTTCAAAGAGAAAAAAACTTTTACAATCACTAACGGGAGCTCTTTCTCTAGTCATGGATGCCTACTGCTCTTCATTAGGAGCAATGGAAAGTGGTAAAATGCAAACCTACCATTTCTGCCACAGAATAAACTTAAAGCTCAGAGATCAAAGGTATATCATGTAGCCTAGTGGTCAAGTGTATTGGCTTGGAGCTTCATCAGCCTGAGTTAAAATCACAGCTCAGCTTCTTATTATCTGTATAACCTTGTGGAAGCTATTTGACTGTGTGAAGAGGTCAAAAAATATATTTAACTCATCAGCTTTTCGGGAGATTTTATGTGCCTTGCAAGTAAGATTCAATAAACATTAGCTACCTTTATTAATTATTTCATCATTATATACACATGGATGGTTTTGTGTCTACTGTTCCAGTAAAATGGTCAACATTTATTCTTCTGTTGAGAGCATTCTTGAAGCACTTCAGCTGTCGACCCATACATACAATTTACATTATTCATTGTTTTGCTAAATCACTTTTTGAAGTGCTCTTCATTTATCTGTTCTCTCCACAGTACTTAATAGAATTGATTTTCATCACTGTAAATTCCCTTCACATAGATTGGCTATCAATGCTAAACAAGTGATGAGCACCATTAAAACAAACAAACAAACAAACAAAAGACAAATCCCTTTTTATTTTGAAATAATTTTAGACTTACAGAAAAAGTGCAAATTGCTCAGAGTTCTCATATTTCCCTAATGTGAGCAACTGACATAGCCATTGTACAATGATCAAAAACCAAGGCATTAAGATTGATACCATATTTTTGAACAATAGATCTTATTAGGATTTTACCAGTATTTCCCCTAATGTTCTTTTTCTTCTCCTGAATTTAATCCAGCTTCCTCCATTGCACTTAGTTGTGATACCTCCTTAGTTTCCTCTAATCTGTGATGGTTTGTCATTGTGTCTTTGTCTTGTGACCTTGATCCTTTTAGTGAGAGACAATGAGTTTGAGTTACTTTGTAAAATGCCTCTGATGTTTTCTCATGACTAGATTTTTGTTATGTATTTTTACCAAAAATAACACAGAAGTGACACTGGGTCCTTCTCAGGGGGTACATGACCTTGATGTCTTATTACTGGTAATACCAACTATAATCACATAAATAATCACATAAATAGGATAGTATGTGCTGGATTTATCCACTATAAAATTGCTATTTTATCTTCATAATTGATCACAATTTTGGGGAAGATTTATGAGACTATTGTAATACCCTGTTTCTCCTCAAATCTTTGCCTACCCTTTTTCAGCATTTGTCAGTGGCTCTTGTCTTCAACAATTATTACTGTCATATTCGCCCAATGGTGATTTAGTACTTCCCCCAATTCTACACTTATTAGTTAATTTTTTTTATGAGGAAGAGTTATCCCTTCTCCTCATTTATTTTTCACTCAATTATGTGTTTATATCAATATGGACTCATGGATATTTATTATATTCTAGAAGTACTAACTCAATAATGTCATCTATTTGTTTCTCAGGTTGTTCCTACTTTGGCCATTGGAGCTCTTTCCAGTTAGCTTCTCTTCCTTGGACAGCTTCCATACGTTTTTGAGCACTTCCTTATTTCTGACACCAGAAGATGACTCAGGCTTGACTTGTATTCTCCCCGTCCAACAATGGAATCTGCCATTTCTCCAAGGAGCCCTGATTCCTTTTATTTGAGCGTGGTACGTAGAAGCTGAGCAACTTTTTCTCTCTTTTTAATAAATGCTAATTCAGGAAAAATAAAAAAAATTATAAAACAAAACTTCTCCTCTCAAATAAAAATAATTTTATGCAGTCCCATAAGAGAATACACATTTTAAAAATATGTACAGCCTATGCAATTGACTAGAATAGTGTTGGTGAGAACATTCACACTGGCTTTAATTAAAAATTAATGGTTAATATTTTTGCACTTTTATGAAGCAACAGGAATCTGATCTTTAGTACTGAGATAAAGTTTTTGTGTTTGATGCAGTTTGCCCACCCAAACTATCTGCGGGCTACAGTTTGCTCATTTCTATTCTAGATTGCTGTTGGGGTAGATTAGAATTGTTGAGCGAATTGACTAAATTGCTCCAGTCTTTTTGAAAGGACCAGTTGTCCCTTTGAAATATTTATGGGTTTTTGAATAAAGGTAGAAATTAACCCTCCCACTCTTAAAACTTGAAACTTACATGTGTCTCATCTGAGTGGTTTCCTCAGGAAACAGACCCTCACGCAAGGGACTGAAACTCACCAGATCACCATATCCAGACCATGAGATCTAAGGTCTCTTACCCATCGTGATTGCTCCCTTACCCCTCCCTCATTCCTGTATTCCTGCATGTAGTGACATCCCTTCTCTGCTATATAAGCCCCAAATTTTAGTGGGTCAAGGAAATGGATTTGAGACTTATCTCCTGTTCTTCTTGACTGCAGCTCACAAATGAAGTCTTCTTTCCTGGCAATACTTCTTGTATCAGGCATTGGCATTCTGTATGGTGAGTAATGGGATCTAGACCAAACCCCTGGCATTTGGTAACAATTTAATTTCATGTCACTGGGTCATCATTATATAACTTGAGTAATAGGTGGCATCATCTACCTCCTTTTCCTCCTCTTTCTTCTTCCTCTTCCTCTTCCTCTTCTTCTTCCTCTTCCTCTTCTTCTTCTTCTTCTTTCTTTCTTCTCCCTCTCCCTCTCCCCAGTCTCCCAAGCTCTTCACTTGGGAGAGTGGTCAGGATGATAGAGCCCATGGGTTTTCTGCTGGATCTGCTTTTGCTCATTACTGCTTTTCCTCACACTTCCTATGATCAGAGGGAAAAGCCATTACCTTCCTCTATCTGTCTTGGATATTACCTTGTTTGCCTCAGCTGCACAAAGATTAAATATTTGTTTTAAGAGTCTTGTTAATTTTCCGAAGTCAAAAAGCATTTTAAGTTTGCAAGGGAAAAAGAGGGAGTGGGGTATTAACAACAACAAAAAACCCATCAAACTCTAAAATATTTTAAAAAGGTTTATTCTGAGCCAATATGAGTGACCATGCCCAGGGAAAATGGTCTCAAGAGGTCCTGAGAAAGTGTGCCTTAGGCAGTTGGATTCCAGTTTGGTTCTATGAATTTTAAAGGGACAAGAGTTAAAAATTCCAGGTAAAAAGTCACCGCATTATTGATTACACTTACATAGTTTTCCTCCTAAAACATTTTACTAAAGAAGTAATTACCATCGAGCTATATCTTTTCTTATAGTTTTCTTTATGATTCACAAAAACTATTTATGCATTTCAAGATTAATATGCAATATGCGTTAGTCAAGAATATTATAAACATTAACGTTTTGATTCAATTTCCACGCTACGAAAAATATTGTAAAATTTATTTCTGCAAAATTCCTTACATACTTTCTATATGCCTTCCAACAATGTTGAAATGCATTTTAGTTTACCACTGCATTGTATTTGTGAATTATTCCAGCTCTTTTACTATAGTAGGAAGAACATGTCCTCTTAAACCTGACAATTATGTAAGAAGATGGAGAGTGACCAGAACAGTGAAAACTAGACCTCAGTGCCAGTGCTAACTGATCAAATAGTGGCAGCTGGAATTTCTTTGCTAAGGACACATGCAGGATTAGTAGAATGGTGCTCTGCAGGCATGGTTTAATGCCATGATGTTTAATTAAAAATTATGTCAGTGATTAGTATTTTAATAAATAACAGTAGCTGAAATATTAATTTTGGGGGGTTTGTGGTGAGAATGATAAGTAAGGATAATGACTCAATTTTATCATAAAACAAACCATTTGACTGTATTCTGGTTGTAATCTAGTTCCTATTTTTCATTTTATTGTTCATATCAACAACAGAATGACTCTTTTGCAGCATCTACAGCTCTATTTATTTTTTGGGTGTAAGAAATAAGGGTGGAAATAGTCACCATGTGTCAGGAGCAAGTTTGGGGAACAGCATACTCTCCAAATTTACCATACAGCTGTGCGACATAACAAAATATTAAACCCCAAATCTTTTGTTGTCTCATTATTTTTCTTTCTTTGTATATCCCAGAGGTTTTAAAGTTCAAATGGACTGACTTTCACAACAGACCCATGAGAAACATGTCTGACAAATATATGCTTCTTTTTACCCATTCATTCAATAGGTATTAAAGGGAGCCTAGTCTGTGTCAGCTACCATCTGGCAGTATGTACCATAGTAGTGAGCAAAATCAGTATGATCTCATGGAACTAATCATCAAAGGAAAGGTAAGGCAAATGACCACTAGGAAAGCACACATGAAAGAAATGAAAATTGTGATATGTGTTATAAAGAAAACATAAAGAAAGCATAAAATGCCACATAAATGATCACCGTTTTAGCACTAGTGCCTTATATTTCATGAATATATTGCTTGTTCTTCGTCAAATGAGTGACAAAGTTCTCTCTTAAAGTTGTTAATGCTATCCAACTTACATAACTGTAGGAAAGAGGTTCCAGAAGAGTGTTCTAGTAAATTTCTAACAAACATGGTCTGGAAAAAGCATAAAATTTAACTTTGAAATCATATTTATGATTGTATTGCAAGATCTGCATTGTCGTTGATTTTTATCTTTACCCTCTTTATATGGCTGGGACAGTAATTCTCAAGAGGTATTTCCTATTGTCAAGTTATATTTTGCTTAAATGACATAAAAATGTATATAAATTTTTAAATGCATATATAATGCATATGGAGTAATGAAAATACTGAGAAGTAAATCCATACGGCTAATGTTTCTCTTGGGGTAGAATTCATCGTCATTAAATTGTACCTTGATAATTCTTTGCCTCCTGGGAATAATGAAGTACAATTAGTTTTCATTTGTTAATTTTTTAAAAAATAAAATAACTTACTCAAATTCAATTCCGTCCTTCATGTACAGCTAACTCAGTGTAAATTAGCTATTGAAGGTTTTAGAAAACCTTGATTCATTGTAGTCAATGAAGTCTCCTATTGATGCCATGTTTGAATGGGAAATTTATGTCATCTACCTTAGTTGAAATAAAGAATGAAAGAAATCATTATACTTTTGTATACACGGTGCCTCTTCCACTTTTTACTTATTTTTGGGTTTTAGCTATGATAGAATACCTTGGAAATGATGGAATAAGTGGAGTGGCATAAGTATAGTGGAAAATAAAGTTGTCAAACTTCAAAAGGATATAGATTACTACAGATAGAAGAATATAGATTACTATAGACAATACTATTATAACTGGGAAACACAAATTAGACCTTCTCAACTGGCACTTTAGATCAATAAACCATTTTAAAAGCTTTCAAAGCTTTAACTCTTGGAAGCTTTTAAAATGCTGTGAATCTGAAAATGTATGTTTTACAATGACCTGAGAGCATCAGTGCAGATTTAGAAGAATGATTCTTAAAGATAGATGATGTCTTAAAATTGTGTGACAATGCTATATAAGCACATTGTCATGTGCTTTTTAAAGCCATTGATATAAAATACTGGTCTGTCTTGGTAGGTTGTTTCAAATAACGAAACACAATAGGCAAGAGAAATTTTGCACTGAACCTAAGAATTTGTCAGATTCTGAGACGGGTTAGAATAACTAATTTGTTATCAGAAATGCAGGTAAAAAATTAAGTCCTTGATATCTTTTTAACATGGACAAAAGAGAAGCTACAAAATGATTTTTAATTGGCATTTACAGTCAGACAGCTGGATATATGAAATCTTATTTGAAGGCCTGAGACTTTACATTCTCAGTGTGATTGGTTGCACTAGAAGTTGAACAAACTGAGGTTTTTACTGTACCCCAAATTTCAAGACTATTTAAACAGAAGTAGTCCAAATGTCACATATTTTCAATAAATTTGAACAAAAATTCCTGGTAGATATTAAATCATGCTTTCAAGAGGGATTTGAGGCGTTGGGACTATGCATGATATGAAGCAGCCTCAAATGTTACACAGTGTGATTGAGACTGATGGAAGCTACAAACTCGCCTTCTCTTCCATTTGCTTAAAACCTCATTGCCCAATAGTTTTGTCCCAAAGCTCCAAACTTGGTCCTCTCATTGCCAGGATTTCCTGATGCACGGTTTCTGTCTCAGCTGTCCACTGGCTCTCAGTGGATTTTGTGCACCTATATAACACATTTTTGGGGACTGATAAAAGTTTATGATATTTTCCCTGTATTACCTCCCTTATTTACTCCTGTGAGCTGGAGTTCTTTTCTCTCTTCATGCATGGCTCTTTGAGAACCTTGGGTTGATCTCTGTCTCTGAGCATCTCCCCTCAGATCCCCCTTGCCTTGTAATCCACCTGGAGAGTCCTCCTCTGTTCTAACCATTTTCCTGCACCTTCAGATGGAATTTAAAGATTACTTTATCATCTTATCTGCTCTCTTGCGTTTTAAATTAAATATTGATCTTGGAATTTTCTCATATTATTAATGACTTTGTAAATTTCTGACAGTTAGGTCATAGGCAAATGATGGATTCTGAAACTTCCCATTGTTGTTGCTTGACAGTTACATTACCAGATGTTTTTTCTACTTACTCTGTTTCTATTCACCTACATGAAGGAAAAGTTTGAAGGCAAGGCTGAGCTAATAATTGTTGAAAGACAGCCAGTTTTTTCCCAAATGGTAGTGAATTTGGGAATTTACCAACATCCCTTTTTCTGACCCTCAGTCACATGAGTTGTTAGCACATAAGGTTGAATCTAGTTTTCAAAAGTAGATTCACATCAACGAAACTCCTGACACTGATGTCAGAATGCCAGAAGTCAAATGCATTAACTTGAGAAGCAGAGTCATTCTGGTGAATGGGAATTTTCATGTTGGCATGACTGACTTACTCTTTTTCAAAGGACTGAAACCAAATCATGATTTAAAATTTTCCTGGGGATAAGCAAGAGATAGAGTTGTATGATGAAGTTTTAGATGGATGAGGCTAAGACAGCTCCATTCACCTATCCCCAGAGAGACTCCTTTGACTATGTAGGTTGACTATGATGTTTGTGTCAGTCAGTGTTCTCATGTAAGCAGAAAACTAACTAATTGAAAGGCTGTTAGCTGACTCATGGGATCATGAGAAGTTTGGGGGAGCCAGGAGCAGAAAGTGAAGAGGAATAACGTGAGGCTGTGTCAGAGCTGTGCTAGGGAGCGTGGTGAACAGAATATTGCTTCCTGTAGTGAAAGTTGGCCTGGGTCTCTAGAGCTACCAGTGTACTGCCCACAGTGTGGTAACTAAAAACTATATGGGATGTAGCAGCTGTGTAGCCTCTGCTTCTCAGCATCCTTAACTCTGAATTCCAGGTCTGATGAGTATCAAATTGGCTTGGCCTTCTACCAAGACACATATTATGTAGCTATCCAATCATGGAAAAAGATAAATATTAAGTAGTCAAAAAAAATGTGTCAAATGGGTTGTGCTGCTACTATTGATGGCACATGTGAATGAGTTCAGATCTTGCTGCTGCCACCCTGATGAAGTGCTTTTCCCAGCATTCTCCATTAGACTGTTGTGGCAAGAAGACTGGAAACACCTCAGTTCCTAGATCTCATAAACAACTTCAGCAAAGTCTCAGGATACAAAATCAATGTATAAAAATTAGTAGTATTTCTATATACCAACAGCATCCAAATTGAGACCCAATCCAGAATGCAATCCCATTTACAATAGCCACAAAAAGAATAAAATACCGAGGAATACAGCTAACCACGAAGGTGAAAGATCTCTACAAGGAGAATTACAAAACGCTTCTGAAAGAAATCAGAGACAACACCAACAAATGGAATAACATTCCATGCTTATGGATAGGAAGAATCAATATTATTAAAATACTACCTAAAACAATGTACAGATTTAATGCTTTTCCTATCAAACTAACCAGAAAATTTATCACAGAATTAGAAAAAGCTATTTTAAAATTCATATGTAATCAAAAGAGAGCCCAAATAGCCAAAGCAATCCTAAGCAAAAAGAACAAAGCCAGAGGCATCACAGTACCTGATTTCAAACTATACCACAAGGCTACAGTAACCAAAACAGCATGGTACTTGTAATAAAACAGACACATTAGACCAATGGAACAGAATAGCCCATAAATAAAGCCACACACCTACAATCATCTCATCATTGATAAAGTTCACAATAACAAGCAATGGGGAAAAGATTCATTCAATAAATCGAGCTGGGATAATTGGCTAGCCTTATGTAGAAGATTGAAACTGGTCTTCTTCCTTTCACCATATACAAAAAGCAACTCAAGATAGATTAAAGACTTAAATGTAAAACCTGAAACTATAAAACCTCTAGGAGAAAACCTAAGAAATACCATTTTGGACATAAGTTCTGACAAATATTTCATAATGAAGAACCAAAAAGCAATTATAACAAAAACAATTGACAAATGGGACCTAATTAAAGAATTTCTGCACAGCAAAAGAAACTATCAACACGGTAAACATAAACAGATAACCTACAGAATGGGAAAAATTTTTTGAAAATCATGCATCTGACAAAGATCTAATATCCAGAATCTATAAGGAACTTAAACAAATCAACAAGCAAAAAACAACCCTATTAAAAATGGGCAAAAGACACACACAGACACTTCTCAAAAGAAGACATACATGCTGCCAATAAGCATCTAAAAAATGTTCAACATTACTAATCATTAGAGAAATGCAAATCCAAATCACAATGGGATATCATCTCACATCAGTCAGAAGGGCTGTTATTAAAAAGTCAAAAAATAACAGATGCTGGCAAGGTTGCAGAGAAAAGGGAATGCTTACACACTGCTAGGGGAATGTAAACTCATTCAGCCACTGTGGAAAACAGTTTGGAGATTTCTCAAAGAACTTAAAACAGAATTATCATTTGACCCAACAATCCTATTATTGGGTATATACCCAAAAGACTAGAAATCATTCTACCATAAAGATATATGCATGAGTGTGTTCATTGCAGCACTATTCACGGTAGCAGAGACATGGAATTAACTGAAATGCCCATCAACAGTGGACTGGATAAAGAAAATATGGTATATACACACCATGGAATATTACACAGCCATGAAAAGGAATGTGGTCATGTCTTTTGTAGTAACATGGATGCAGCTGGAGGCCATTATTCTAAGCAAACTAATGCAGGGACTGAAAATCAAATACCACATGTTGTCATGCAGTAGACTAAGGCCTACTTCAGGGTGGAGGGTGGTAGGAGAATGAGTATAGAAAAACTACCTATCAGGTACTATGATTATTACCTGGGTGATGAAATAATCTGCACACCAAATCTTCAAGACACACAATTTACCAATGTAACAAACCTGCACATATACCCCTGAACTTAAAATAAAAGTTTGAAGAAAAAAAAGTGACAAATGTTCATTAGAACTCTTTATTGTCAAAAGAGTTCTACCAGACACTGGCAGGTCAGGAACTGGTGACATTTGCTTTTGTGATCCCAGTAGTATAGACATCAAAGTCAGACAGGCCTATGGTCGGGCTCCAAATCTATCTCTGTCTCACAGTGTCAGAAAAATAAAGAAAAGTGCTTAGTACACTGCTTGGCATAGAGCAATAGGGTAAGTGCCTGATCAGTAGAAGTTATTACTGTACTCTTTGGGTCTGCCCAACACTGCTTCTCATTCCCACACCCTCTCTTTGTATTGGTTCAGTCCTAGACGTCAAATAGATGATTGTGAGTGTTCTGCTGTCAGTCTTTATGTGGTGGTTCATACTTTATCTGTAAAGGACAATGCGGTTTTCCTTATTTCTGAATCTTAGAAAAAGCTCAAGTTAGTGCTCACTAACAACATTTATAAGAGTTGTTATATAAAGCATAAATAAAATTACATTTGAGAAAATGCCTGGTATATTTTATAGCACACATTGGGAATTCAATAGGTGTATACCTTTCTTCTCCTTTTTTGTTTGAACTTTCTTTTCAGCTTTTGTAACCGATTGTTATAAAATGTTAATTAATTTGTAATTTTGTTTGGTATCACAAATACTATGCTTAGTCACTTATACTCAGTCAAATTCTATGACCCAGGCACTGTGATGGGGATGCAGGCAGAGCAACAAATGAGAGGCTTGCACTATTATACCAATGCAGGCTTTAGTTGTAATGATGTTTACCAACCAACTTTAGAGTAAAAAGCTGATTTTCTCCCTCATTCTTAAATGTAAGCAGCTCTTTCCTAACAGGGTATTATAGCAAAACATCTGCAATTTCAAAAATAAAGCAAATACAATTTATTAAGCATCTATTCTATGCTAAAACCATTATAGGAGCTTTCATATAAATTATCTAATTTGATTCTCAAAACAGCTCTGTAAGATCAGCGTTATGTATTGCGGCCTCTGTAATTTTTTTAAAAAAGAGGATAATTTTATTTCACTTTAAGCCTAGTTAAAGCAAAAGACCATTGTCTAGTTCATTGTATGTGTGTATTTTTTTTAAACTAACATATAAGTTTATCTAAGCATGGCACCTAAAACTCTAAGGTTTACCAAAGAGGAAAAGGAGAGCTCATACCCCATCTGTATTTAAACTGAAAGAAGTGTCACATTTGTCATTTTTCAGTGTGGCATCTATTGATCCTCAGGCAGGCAATATGACACAGCAGTTGTGAACATACACATTGAAGCCAGACTGCCCGGGTTCAAATACTAGTTCCATTATTTTTTATTTTTATTTTTTCGAGACAGAGTTTTGCTCTTGTTGCCCAGGCTGGAGTGCAGAGGTGCCATCTCAGCTCACTGCAACCTCTGAATTCTGGTTTCAAGCAATTCTCCTGCATCAGCCTCCAGAGTAGCTGGGATTACAGGTGCCTGCCACCACACCCAGCTAATTTTTGTATTTTTAGTAGAGACGGGGTTTCACCATGTTGGCCAGGCTGGTCTCAAACTCCTGACCTCGTGATCTGCTCGCTTCAGCTTCCCAAAGTGCTGGGATTACAGGCGTGAGCCACCGTGCCCGGCCTAGTTCCATTATTTATTAGCTGTGTGACCTTGGTAAAGTCACTTCACCTTTCTGTACCTTAGTTTCCTCATCATTAAAATGGGGGAGAACAATAATAACTATCTGATAAGATGGGTGGATTAAATGTTTTTAATCAATTAATTTAATTAAAAGCACAGATTAAATGAATAGAGACCAAACGGAACCTTGACAAAGCTCAGCCATTAAGCTACGAGATGAAAAACAGGCTTACAAATAGACCTGCGCTAAACCAGAAGTCTCTTGTCTTGACTTGTTTCTTAGTTTTGTTTAGATTGTTCATCTCCTCAGGCTGTTAAGATCTCATGTGTCCTGAAAGTGCCCTCCACTTGGGGAATATGTCCTTCTTCTCCAAACTAGGACAATGAAAGACCTGGATGAAGAAGGCTATCCTTGTGATAGTTTTAAGAGATGGGGGAAAAATTAAAAATTAAAAAATTTAATGGCAGGTGTGGTGGTTCACACCTGTAATCCCAGCACTTTGGGAGGCTTAGGCAGGAGGATTTCTTGAGCCCAGGAATTCAAGATCAGCCTGCACAACATAGGAAACCCTGTCTCTATGAAAAATAAAAAAAATTAGCCAGGCATGGTGGCACACACCTGTAGTCCCAGCTACTCGGGAGGCTGAGGTGGGAGGATCGCTCCAGTCCGGGAGATTGAGGCTGCAGTGAGCTATGATTGTACCACTGCACTCCAGCCTGGGTGACAGAGTGAGACCCTTTTTTTTTTTTAATTAAAAAAAAAAAAAGAAAGCTACCTATATTCTGCTAAGGAGAACATTCTGGTGTTTTTACTTACAGTAAATGCAAGCAGCCATCA